>NW_027417335.1:0-99262 GCF_009905375.1 Apium graveolens
AGTGCTTTTCAAGCTGGCACAATGTTTCCACTAACTCACTCTGCATTTTTTTCCAACTTGTCTACATCGATCACTTACTGCAAATTGCCTTGAAGAAAAGGCAAAACCTAATAATTGTGCACCTGGCTTGTTTTTGTAATACTGATCGAATTGAGATTGGAAGCAAATGCATATCATGTGACAATCATGAGATTTCATTCCAACAAGCCGAGGATTTTCCATGTTTACAAGATTCTTAATATTTGAACAAATCCATCTGCCAACTTCATTTAAGAAATGATGAGCAAAGCTCCGTTCTTATTCCCATTTCAGCCATATCAAGATGGACAGATTCCCTATCTTTTGTCTTCCCCGGAATATTTAGTAAAGTTCCAAGAAGGGCTTCACATATATTTTCTCGATGTGCATCACATCGAGAACATGCCTAACTGGAAAAATTCCCAATACTCAAGTTGGAAGAATATTGAAACCTTTTTCCAACAGGTCGAGGTTCACTTTTCTTCCATCATGGTTGCCGTTGTTTCTTTCCAAATACATGGGCCCTTAAATGTTGTACTCTTTAAAAAACTCCTTCTCCGGTTAATGGAACAGGGGCGACCCCCTTCTCCACAGTGTTATCAAAAGCTGATTTCTGCCTTCTATAAGGATGATTACGGGGCAACCATCTTCGATGCCTCATAATCACCGTCTTACGGTAATTAACCAACCTAGTAGCTTTTATTTCATCAATACAAATAGTACACGCATTATACCCTTTAATAACATTTCCTGACAAGTTCCCTAAGGCAGGATAATCACTTATTGTCCATAATAAATGCTCCTAAGCATGAAAGACTCTTTCTTATAAGCGTCGTACATTTGTTTCCCACGCCACAACTCTTGCAGATCTTCTATTAGTGGTTGAAGGAACACGTCGATATCATTTCCAGACTCAGTCGGTCCAGATATTAACAAGCAGAGCATAATATACCCTCTCTTCATATAAATCCATGGAGGAAGGTTATAAATTGATAGCAAAACAGCCAGCTTGAGTAATCAATACGGTTTCCATGAAAAGGATTGAAACCATCAGAAGATAAAGCTAATCGAAGGTTCCTAGTCTCTGATGCAAAATCAGGCCATTTTGGTCGACATCCTTCCATGTTATTGAATCATCCGGATGCCTAATTTTACCATCCTTTTGTCGCTCGGTGTCATGCCACGTCATGTCCTTTGTAATGTGAGGTGTATTGAATAAATTTCATAATCTTGGTATCAGCGGGAAATACCATAGAACTTTAGCAGGGACCCCTTCAAGTTCATCTCCTTTTTTGTTCAATTTCCATCTAGAGGCCTTACATACGGGACAAGTAGTTTGTTTTCATCTAAATCGCCACGGTATAAGAGACAATTATTCGGACATGCGTGTATCTTTTCATACCCCATTCCTAATGCACATAAGGTTTTTTTTGCTTCATTGAAGGAAGAAGGGATGTTGTTGCCTTCTAGAAGTAAAGAGCCAAGTAATAACAGAATATCACTGAAGCATTAATCAGACATACCATGCTTCACTTTCAAGTTGTATAACTGGACCAGAGCTTTCATCTTAGTGTACCTCTCACATCCAGGATAAAGAGGTTGATGTTCACCTTTAACATGGTTAATTGTGGCGCCCTCCAAACCCGGGTCAGAAGTTTGGGGTCCACAACACAAACACAATATATCAACCTGTATAGAAATATTATTTATAATGACCCTGCTTCACAAAACCACGGATCGAACAGGTTAAAGTATGAAAACAAGCCACAACCTTAACTTATTACATCGTACCAATCCCAACTAATTTAACTTACAATGATAATAAAATCATTCTTACAATCTAACTATCTCTTTACCGCATGAAACTTCTGCTAGCTCGATCCAACTCAACTGGAACCTTAGCCCGCACTTTGGACTGAGGAACTCACTATTATCCATATTCTTTTCAACTGTAAAATATATAAAAGAATCGCAAGGGTGAGCTAACTAGCTCAGCAAGTCATAATAGTGATAAATGAGGTTAAACAATGATCAAATGAGATGATTCAAAGGAATCAAGTTTCTTTTTAACTATTCATTAGAATTGGATATTCATTTTAAGTTTTAAACCCAAGGTTAGGCTGCTGATCAGTCACGCACTAACCCGAGCAAAGCACACAGCACTGCTCTAATTACTGGATCCAAGGCAATATGGCCTAATTCGACCACGAATCTGGTCTGACCACGAATCTGGTCCACATAAAGAAAACTATCCAATTCTAAATAATTCAGTGTAATAACAATATAATTCAATGAGCAAGATCATAATCAACACAGATAAAGCATCAGTATTAAAACATAATGCAATTCAAGATGCATCACAGGGTATATCAAGGTACGTATAAGAAACGGTTTTCAGTTTGTAAAGTGATCAAGTATCAAACAAATAAGGATTGTCGAGGTATAGTTCTTTGATGTTTTAAAGAATAGTTGAGGTATAGAAATTTATGTGCTTTCAAATTTGTTCCAGTGTTTGGTGTCTGGTAGTTATACATTGGGGAGTAGTATCGTATTGGTGTGATTGGTATTTTGAGGATCAACAAAGGATGGTTTACAAAGAATAAGGCTTACGGTTCAAGATCAAGAAAAATCAGGGTTCAAAGGTAAATAGTCTAAAGCATTTGCAATATAAAACATGAGTTATTTTGCATAATAACGACATGTTATAAAACAGTTCGAAAATATTTGCAATATATTTTGAAGAAAAGTTCGGAAGTACTTGCCTTATAAGGCTTTACAACTATTACTGATCAGCTCTGAGCCGACTCTGCTGCTCAGGCTCTAACGTCCAACCACTAGATCCCATTGGATTCAATTTCGACACTTAGGTCTTTCGGTAGAAACTCTACTGGACTCGTCGATTGACCACTAGGTTATCTTTAGTCCATCGTCCACTTTCAGGTTCCCAATCATAACCTACAGGGTCGAAATGCCCTACGTTAGACGTCTAGGTATGCTGGACATATTCTCGATACTAATTCTTACCCAACGATACTCAAACCCGACTCATAATTATTCATAATAAAATAACACAGACAACAATTAGGGTTCACATTCTTGAAATCAATCCAGTGTTCATTTTTAGAAAATACGTATACTCTTTATTTTACGAAATCAGAGTTATCGATCTGGCAAAATATTTTATCACATCGTACAATCAGGTTTCGTATAAAACATACATACACACACATATATATATAGTCACTCAACATCCCGATAATTATTGAATACGTTCCCGTCTTTACGTAGTTCAGTTTTCCGGAAATTGGGCAGCACTTCCTTTATTTATCGGACTAACCCGTCGAACAATTCGACGTCACTTTACCACAATAATTCACAACAACCAATATTCACAATTTCCCAAACGTCAATTCAATACTATTATTATTCGCATTTTACATTTATTTGTTAAGTTAGGACTCAGAATATAATCATCATAGTCCACCGTCGGCTCGCCGAGGCTCATCGCCGACGGCGGCGAAAATTCGCGGGTGCCCGTGTTCGTCGGGTTTCCATCACAAATTTCCACCGATTATTTTAAAATTTCCGCTCGCAATTATTCATATCACGAAACTTATTTAAAATAATTTCCTGCAGAAATAATAATAAACTTAAATCAGAAAGTAACTGAATCAATACAGGAAACAACAACACAGGAAACAACAACACAAACACACGGCCACGCGCCGCCTCGCACACCGGCATACACAACTCACGCACACACACAGGGGCATACACGCGCGGCGCGTGCACACCTACTGAACCACCATCACAGATGGCCGGAATAAAAGAAACGGCGACAACAGACCCACATATACGGAGATACACAGGAACACACACATACATAATCAAACATGTATATATATATCATCACGGGACTGAACTGAATTAATAACCGGAGAAGTGGCCGGAGTAATTACCGGAATAGGAAAACCGGCGAAGAGAACATCTGGGAAACAAGAAAGAAACGGAGAGAAAGAAATAGGAAAAAGAACAACAAGAAAGAGAGAGAGGAGAGATCGAACAGAGAGTAAGAGAGAGCAGAGATTAATCGAAAGAAAGAATCAAAGAGATAAACACAGGGCGCGATTGTGTGTCCGTCTGTTATTCATTTTATTTATTTGCTTATTTCTTTCTGTACATCTCAGTAATCAACACGTAGCAGTTAGGTTGAACACGTAGCATTTGGATAAATACGAAGAATCCCGTCCGGTTTGTCCCGAAAGTAGATTTTAACGAATAAATTTACGGGCAAGGACATTCCGGAAAAAATGCCAAACAAGTTTTAAAATTATCAAGATAATAAAATACTAATAAAATAAGAATTCCAAAATTTTTAAACCATTTTTGAAATACCGCTCGCACCCGCATTTAATAATTAAACGAGCCGAGCTGTACTTAAAATAAATTCAGAAAATTACGGAAACAGTCTTAAAATATTAGAGATATCCCGAAGTTCATAAAATCATAAAATCCGAAATTTTAAAATAATTTTTAAAATGCACTTTATACCCGCTTTTAACAAATAACTGAAACAATGCGCGGGTGAAATTAACCCCGAAAATTTCCAAAATAATTTTAAAATTCTCAGAATATTCCTAACTTAAATAAATATGAGTTTCATAATTTTTTTGAAGAATTATGGAATTAAATATGGATTTTACAAATAAAAGCATTCAGAAAATCATTTAAAGATAAATATTTAATAAAATATTGATTTCTCAATTTTATAAAATCCTAAAAATAACTATTGTAATTATGAAACCATAAAAACAATTTTAGAGACATTTCAAATATTTATGCAAATAAATTTGCACTAAATTCACTTTAAAAGTGGAACAATTCAATGCAATTCCTTAATTAATCACGCGAACAACCCTGTATATCATAAATTACACCTATATAATAATCAACCAACACAGAGTGGTCAAAACCAATACCCATATTTTATTTAATAATTTCTGTAATAATCACATATTTAAATAATTCAAAAACACACGAGTCGTTATATCCTTCCCCTCTTAAAAGGATTCTGTCCTCAGAATCTTGTCTAATTAATTAAGTGAGGATATTTGTCAAGCATATCTGACTCAAATTTCTAAGTAGACCCTTCTACTTGAGGGTTCAAACGTATTTACTATAGGTATATACTCATTTCCAAGAACTTGCCTTTAACGATCAAGAATTTGGATTGATCACTATATGCAGAACAACTTAGACAAGAGCCCCATTGGCTTCTTGATCAATTACTTAGTTTAAACCCAATACTTATCACTTTAATATTGACAAGCAAAATACATTAGGTATGTACACTGGAGTGACGGTCATATCATTTTATAAACAACTTTATCTATATGTATCAATACCTCGAATGGTTTACTAATTTTAGGACTTAGCTTGTCCTTTCTACTCAAACTTATCCAATCTCTTTCAAGACGACATTTTTACTAACACTACTGGTCCTATTTCTATACTCATACTTTCTCTCAATATAATTTCGTTTTCTTTCTTTGTCTACTCCGAGCTGCTTCAACTAATAGCACTACGCTCTTGGCGTGCCGATTTAACTTAGGATTTAACAACTTAGGATTTAACAATTTTCTTTCTCCCACTTTATTCTAATAGAAATGGAAACCTACACTTGCGTTCACACGAAGCTTGATACAGGGGCATTCCAAAACTGACATTGCTGATAAATGATCATTCCGGTGTTTCCTTAAAACTTCACCTCTCAACATATCTTACATTTCCTAAATCATTTCCGTACTTTGACTTTCCACATAAGGATGTTAGACGGTGCTCGTTTTTAACTTGGTTTCTAAACGTTTAAGCATCTCTTATTCTTTTTCATCAATTAAGGCTGAAAAGTAGTTTCATATATTAACGTATTATCACCTTTAAGTATTTAAACTCCAGATTCCACTCTTTCCAATTTGTCTATTAGCTCCTCGGTGGTCTTAATTATATCCAATCTTCTCTGCCGGCATAATGCATCTGTTACCATAAAGTTTTACTTAAGTAGTTGTTAATGGATTAATTCAGAATCTCTTGTTAACCCTAGTCAAAATTTCATTCTTGAAGACTCAACGCATAGTTACTTTCCTTCTGATCCTTGGAGAGAAATTCTTGGGCATTCCACACAGACTTTCTTATTCTTTGAGTAGCTGAGGATGTTATCAATAAATACAGTTTGCTTATCCAAGCACTCCTTATACACCACGTTCCTTAATTTCTTATAATCACCTGATGCACTCGTCATTTCACATAATATCACCCGAGCTCGCAATGCTCTTAACTCACCTTAATCGTAATCTCTGAAATTTTCTTAGGTTGGATCTTAAGTTATTCCTCGAGATATAATAGATTGCTTGAATTAGGTCTCGTAGGAAATTAATTCTTTATAGGGGTCACTTATTCTTATTTGTTGTTTTGTTAAACTCCCACTTCACGATTCGCCTCTTGTAAAGTCACTTCCTGGATCTGCTTTATCCACTAGGAGTTCTAATATTTCGTTTTTAACTCTTTGACCGGTCCAACACCTCCTGATCTATCTTGAAATTTCCTTTTTATACTTGGTTATCACTATTTTTCTTTAAATTTCCATATATCTTGACATCTCTTCAATAACTTAAATACTTAATATTGTGAATTCCCTGTGGGATCTCATTTCTTAATTCTTCTACTTGTAGCATCCAAGTGCTGGAAGAAAATCTGGAGATATCGTGATCGTTCTCCCGGGCGTATAAATTTCCGTTTTCTAACTACTAACATCATGATCCATTATTTTCTCTTGACATCTTATTTTTTCCTTCACAACTTCAACTGAAAGGTTACACTATCCATCTTCTTCCTTTTGGATTATGAACTTTAGCTTCCAATTCCAACTTTCAGAATTCTATAGTTAATTCCTCTGGTATAGTTTCTATGTCCGTTATTACTTTCCTCTATCTTTGCTTTTCCTCGTGAACACATACTTCAACCTCTTATGGCCCGTATAGATCTTACACTTTTCTCCATACATATCATGTTTCCCAAATCCTTCAAAATGAATATTATTACTGTTAATCCCAAATTATGGGTAGGATACTTCTGCTCATAAGGTTTCGGTTGTCTGGATGCATATACAATAACTCTATTGTGCTGCATCAACACACATCCTATTTCCTAATGAGAAGCATCACTATACACTACCAAACCTCTTTAATACTTTTAAAATGATAAAACAGGTGATGTCACCATTCTTTCACTTAATTCTGTAAAACTTTCTTTACCCTTCTTTACTTCATATAAACTTCTTACTTTTGTGAGTGTTTCTGGTCTCTTTTCATTCATAGTAACTTTAACTTCTGCTGAATCTCTTTTGATTTTTTTTTCTACATTGACTATTTATGCTAAGAACTATATTTTATACAACTTCTTTCTTCTCCAACTTCCCAGTTATTAAATGCTTTGCATGGTCCTCCGTTGACTTTAAGTAACATAACTACAACTCATCCAGATATTCCTTAAAGATTCTATTCATCAAGTTCAAATATCACTGGTATATTGGTTAATCCAAATGGCAATATGAAAATTTTACAACACAATATTTAGTTATAAAAATTATCGTTGATATGTCCATAAATTAAATTTTCAATTGGTGAAATACCAAGCCTTAAATCAATCTTATAAGAGTACTTTGCTTCTCTCGTTTGATCAAACAAATCATTGGGTCAAGGTAACAGATACTTGCTCTTGATAGTAAACTTGTTGAACTCTTGCTAGTCGACGCATAATCACATACTTCCATCTTTCTTATTAATATTTAATACCGGTGCACCTTATGGGGTACCCTAGGTCTAATCGTTTCTTCTTCTAGCATTTCTTGAATTCACTTTGCTGACTCCTTCACTTTAACTGGCGCCATCCTGTGCGGAGCCTTGGACACTGGCTTCATTTCAGGTGCTAAATCAGTCATGAACTCAATTTCTATATCCGAAGGAAATGTTGATAACTCATCCAAAAACATATCTTGAAATTTCTTAATTACTATAAAAATCTTCATACTTTATTTACTTCCGACTTTTATATATTCCATATTTACCATAATGCTCATATCTTGATCACCATAATTATCATTAACAAATTCGTTACCTTCTTTTATCTTTTGAACCTCCTCACCTTCTCATTTGGCATCCTCAGAATTATCTTTTCGTCACGACGGTCTGTCTGGTCATCACGCTTTAGTAGTCAATCCATTTCTTAGAATAATATCAAATCCTCTTATCTTCCATAATATCAATTCTGCATTACTTATTTCCAGAAATCTCAATTTCACCATTGGTACTCACTTATTTAACAACCACACGTTCTTGACTTGCTAGTCCTTTAATCACAATCTTATCAATTCAACAGGGTAATTCATCTTATCAACAAAACCTTGAGAGATAAACAATTAAGTTTCTCTCACATCTTTTAATACTTTAACACATAAGGTATTCCCCTAATCATCCATGTCATCACAGTTTCTCGTTCTTGGAGACGTATTCCTCATTGGAGTAGATTCCCTTGACTCTTAGTGCATCTCTGACTGGGCTAGTAATTTGCAATTTTTGTCATATGCCTTTGTTTGCTTTCCATGCATGAGAAGTAGATGGAACTTTGCCCGCTTGGTCCATAATTCGTTGTTTTCTGCTTGAAAACCTCTTGCAAAGAACGACAGTACAATGAAACGACTAGAAGGATTCAAAATTCAACCAAAAATAGAGTTGAAAAGAAAGAAGAAACAAGGATTTGAATACGAATGAGACAACCACATTGGTACTTAAGATGGCCAGTCTTTCGTACCATATGGCATACAACACATGATTAGGTAGCGTCCCACCCGACTCTTCGTCATTCTGACAAAATGTCTCACCATAATACTGTTTGTCCCAATCAGAAAGCAAAACTTGAGGGGAGCAAATGAGTTTGAAAGGAATGGAATATCCTCCTTTTTGATATTATAGAAAAGAATTTATTTGAGAAAAGAAGTTCATACATTTTTAGGGATTGAGAAGGAACATATGCTATAATATTGAAGGCAAGAACAATACCATTGGTCACCATCCACATTTCATTTGTATTCATCTTTCTAGCTCGTTCGATCATATCCCAATCGCGTCATATAACAACTTTAGAAAGTCCGCTGAAATGTCTTCGCAAACCAAGTATTATAATGAATTCTTACTTGCTAAGTTTTGTGTCTTTAACATTGCACTTACACTTATAATACCCTAATAATTCGATCATAATGGCGTTCCTATAACTTCAAGATTCCTCTTTTAATTTAGAATAACCACGTACCATTCGACATAACGATCCTTTTGTTAATAATATTCTGCTTTTAGAGAGATCTGGAGATCTTTTTAATCTTCTTCGATCACGCTCCGGCTTCTGTTAAATCAATGATTTTTTTTTTGAACTCTGATAGTCCTAGTAATTGAAAGTATAGTTACTCCGTACGCTGATTCTGTTATAAATTTTATGAAAAAATACTTGCACTTTACTATTAGGAATAATCAACTTCTTCATAATCATAAGTTGCTTCATTCTCGAAATTAGCAATACTAAGTCTGAAACAGCATCCGTCCAGGTAATCCGGGCTTCCTAACAAACAAGAAACTCAAATAGTAACTTGACAACCAATGTTTAAAAATCATTTTATTCGAAAAGACTTTTAGAAATTTATAAAGGAAAATCTTTTTCAAAAACTTGTTTAAATAGTTTGGAAAATCATAAACCTGATTATCCTTACTATATGAGTTGGTTGTTGTCCTTCCTTCATATAACAAGATACCGAATTAAAGAAACGATCACATAAAGGTCCGTTCACTTTGATCTACCTTTTCTCCTTTATCGAGTCCATTTACCTTCCTTAATCGACGAAACTTTAATTATCGTTGCACGTTACCTTATTCGTAGCTTCACATCAAGGCTCCCATACTGGTAATACTCCCAACATTATCGTTGCAGTAGTTAAGTAAAACAGGCTATCCAATAGTCAACATGTCTATTTCATAGAACAAAATTTGCCCATATCACATCATATCACTACTTTACATATCGCATTTATCATAGCACCATCATTTAATTTCACCAAAGATTCCAGATTTATACCTTTCTCTCTAACTCTTTCAAAATTCATCTAATTCATCCCATAATTTTTCACGGGTGGCTTAGTCACTAATGGCTTTCTTTAACCCGATAACAACTATTCTCGGAAAAAAAATTAAATCTCCTCTCTAAACTTCTTCTCACCTTTATTTATATCTCAAGCACTCACCATTTACTGTAGCTCTCGAATCCATCCTCGTAGGTACAATCGCTTCATAGGACAAGTTCTAAACTGGGGATATAGAACAGGATGTAGGGTAAACTAAAGAGATATACTGACAGCCGAATGTCCAGTGAAACAAGAATAAACAGATGGAGGTTCTTGAATAGATAATCTCGTATCAAGAGGTGGAAAAGTAGCGTAGAATAGCTTGAAGAAGTGCAACCGTTATAACAAAAGGTAATGCCATTAATACTGGTGTAGGAACAATGTGCAAATCAAATCTGAGAGAAGATGACGATCCTCGAACGAAAAGCTCCAAACGATCAGTTGATGCAGAGAAATCAGGATCTGCCATTGCCGTTTCCTGGAAATCACGTCGCAAGCTGAAAATCCCGAATCGCAACACGAACCGTGCTGGAGACCTACTATACAATCGCGCTCAACCTCACAACGTCTTATCTTTCTATTTCCTATTCCTAATCCTAACCCTCTACCAAATCCCGACAATCTAGGCTTGTTTCAGTGACTTATAACCTGTAGCTCTGATACCAACCTGTGGCGCCCTCCAAACCCGGGTCAGAAGTTTGGGGTCCACAACACAAACACAATATATCAACCTGTATAAGAAATATTATTTATAATGACCCTGCTTCACAAAACCACGGATCACAACAGGTTAAAGTATGAAAACAAGCCACAACCTTAACTTATTACATCGTACCAATCCCAACTAATTTAACTTACAATTGATAATAAAATCATTCTTACAATCTAACTATCTCTTTACCGCATGAAACTTCTGCTAGCTCGATCCAACTCAACTGGAACCTTAGCCCGCACTTTGGACTGAGGAACTTCACTATTATCCATATTCTTTTCAACTGTAAAATATATAAAAGAATCGCAAGGGTGAGCTAACTAGCTCAGCAAGTCATAATAGTGATAAATGAGGTTAAACAATGATCAAATGAGATGATTCAAAGGAATCAAGTTTCTTTTTAACTATTCATTAGAATTGGATATTCATTTTAAGTTTTAAAACCAAGGTTAGGCTGCTGATCAGTCACGCACTAACCCCGAGCAAAGCACACAGCACTGCTCTAATTACTGGATCCAAGGCACATATTGGCCTAATTCGACCACGAATCTGGTCTGACCACGAATCTGGTCCACATAAAGAAAACTATCCAATTCTAAATAATTCAGTGTAATAACAATGTAATTCAATGAGCAAGATCATAATCAACAACGATAAAGCATCAGTATTAAAACATAATGCAATTCAAGATGCATCACAGGGTATATCAAGGTACGTATAAGAAACGGTTTTCAGTTTGTAAAGTGATCAAGTATCAAACAAATAAGGATTGTTCGAGGTATAGTTCTTTGATGTTTTAAAGAATAGTTGAGGTATAGAAATTTATGTGCTTTCAAACAATTTTGTTCCAGTGTTTGGTGTCTGGTAGTTATACATTTGGGGAGTAGTATCGTATTGGTGTGATTTGGTATTTTGAGGATCAACAAAGGATGGTTTACAAAGAATAAGGCTTACGGTTCAAGATCAAGAAAAATCAGGGTTCAAAGGTAAATAGTCTAAAGCATTTGCAATATAAAACATGAGTTATTTTGCATAATAACGACATGTTATAAAACAGTTCGAAAATATTTACAATATATCTTGAAGAAAAGTTCGGAAGTACTTTCCTTATAAGGCTTTACAACTATTACTGATCAGCTCTGAGCCGACTCTGCTGCTCAGGCTCTAACGTCCAACCACTAGATCCCATTGGATTCAACTTCGACACTTAGGTCTTTCGGTAGAAACTCTACTGGACTCGTCGATTGACCACTAGGTTATCTTTAGTCCATCGTCCACTTTCAAGTTCCCAATCATAACCTACAGGGTCGAAATGCCCTACGTTAGACGTCTAGGTATGCTGGACATATTCTCGATACTAATTCTTACCCAACGATACTCAAACCCGACTCATAATTATTCATAATAAAATAACACAGACAACAATTATGGTTCACATTCTTGAAATCAATCCAGTGTTCATTTTTAGAAAATACGTATACTCTTTATTTTACGAAATCAGAGTTATCGATCTGGCAAAATATTTTATCACATCGTACAATCAGGTTTCGTATAAAACATACATACACACACATATATATATATAGTCACTCAACATCCCGATAATTATTGAATACGTTCCCGTCTTTACGTAGTTCAGTTTTCCGGAAATTGGGCAGCACTTCCTTTATTTATCGGACTAACCCGTCGAACAATTCGACGTCACTTTACCACAATAATTCACAACAACCAATATTCACAATTTCCCAAACGTCAATTCAATACTATTATTATTCGCATTTTACATTTATTTGTTAAGTTAGGACTCAGAATATAATCATCATAGTCCACCGTCGGCTCGCCGAGGCTCATCGCCGACGGCGGCGAAAATTCGCGGGTGCCCGTGTTCGTCGGGTTTCCATCACAAATTTCCACCGATTATTTTAAAATTTCCGCTCGCAATTATTCATATCACGAAATTTATTTAAAATAATTTCCTGCAGAAATAATAATAAACTTAAATCAGAAAGTAACTGAATCAATACAGGAAACAACAACACAGGAAACAACAACACAAACACACGGCCACGCGCCGCCTCGCACACCGGCATACACAACTCACGCACACACACAGGGGCATACACGCGCGGCGCGTGCACACCTACTGAACCACCATCACAGATGGCCAGAATAAAAGAAACGGCGACAACAGACCCACATATACGGAGATACACAGGAACACACACATACATAATCAAACATGTATATATATATCATCACGGGACTGAACTGAATTAATAACCGGAGAAGTGGCCGGAGTAATTACCGGAATAGGAAAACCGGCGAAGAGAACATCTGGGAAATAAGAAAGAAACGGAGAGAAAGAAATAGGAAAAAGAACAACAAGAAAGAGAGAGGAGAGATCGAATAGAGAGTAAGAGAGAGCAGAGATTAATCGAAAGAAAGAATCAAAGAGATAAACACAGGGCGCGATTGTGTGTCCGTCTGTTATTCATTTTATTTATTTGCTTATTTCTTTCTGTACATCTCAGTAATCAACACGTAGCAGTTAGGTTGAACACGTAGCATTTGGATAAATACGAAGAATCCCGTCCGGTTTGTCCCGAAAGTAGATTTTAACGAATAAATTTACGGGCAAGGACATTCCGGAAAAAATGCCAAACAAGTTTTAAAATTATCAAGATAATAAAATACTAATAAAATAAGAATTCCAAAATTTTTAAACCATTTTTGAAACACCGCTCGCACCCGTATTTAATAATTAAACGAGCCGAGCTGTACTTAAAATAAATTCAGAAAATTACGGAAACAGTCTTAAAATATTAGAGATATCCCGAAGTTCACAAAATCATAAAATCTGAAATTTTAAAATAATTTTTAAAATGCACTTTATACCCGCTTTTAACAAATAACTGAAACAATGCGCGGGTGAAATTAACCCCGAAAATTTCCAAAATAATTTTAAAATTCTCAGAATATTCCAAACTTAAATAAATATGAGTTTCATAATTTTTTTGAAGAATTATGGAATTAAATATGGATTTTACAAATAAAAGCATTCAGAAAATCATTTAAAGATAAATATTTAATAAAATATTGATTTCTCAATTTTATGAAATCCTAAAAATAACTATTGTAATTATGAAACCATAAAAACAATTTTAGAGACATTTCATATATTTATGCAAATAAATTTGCACTAAATTCACTTTAAAAGTGGAACAATTCAATGCAATTCCTTAATTAATCACGCGAACAACCCTGTATATCATAAATTACACCTATATAATAATCAACCAACACAGAGTGGTCAAAACCAATACCCATATTTTATTTAATAATTTCTGTAATAATCACATATTTAAATAATTCAAAAACACACGAGTCGTTATACTCCCCACCCCTCTTCTTTCATTTTTTTTTCTTTCCTTTTTAAACACTTTGATCAAGGAGCTAGTTCCCTCATATTCTCACCTTTATACTTGAATATTTAGCTCATAAAAGGTATGTTTAACTATGTGTTGATGTATTTTTTAGCCAAGATTTAGGCCTTGAATTCTCATGGATTTAAGGACTAAAATCATAAGGGCTTAAAGATATGGACTTGATATGATCTTGGAGGAGTATTTTTACTTCAATATTCCAAGTCATAATCTTTTTCATAGCATTTGGCAATGATTTATTAAAAGAGCCGAATGAATATGGTTGATTCTTTAGAAATTTCTATGAAAATGACTTTGCATGTTGCTTATAAACCATTTTGCTTCAAAACTGATGAGATATGATGTTTAAACTCTTGAATGCTATGCATATCTTCAAGTATATTAAGTTTTAAGACTTGCATGTTATTATAGCCCTTGCATGTTGAGATTTGCCTTTGCATGTAGATTTACAAATATTTTTAGACTAGGAACCATACTTGCTTGCTATGAGCATTGATACTTGATTTTTATGAGATGCATGCCACAAATTTTATGTTAAAATGATAGATTAATTATTTCATGTCTAGAAGAGATTAAAATCAGCAGGGATCAAGTATTTAACCCAAGTATATACCTCGAGTTTTTGGCTTAAAACCCGAGATCATGATAGTAGTATTGTAGTTGATCTTTTGACCTCTTGATACTTGATTTTTGTCAGTTGCATGCCATGTTTCCCTTGATTAAATGCTAGTTTAAAATATATATGATGATAGGAGCATAAAATCAGTAGGTGTCATGATGTTTTCATGCATGTGTAGTTCGAATTATTGCTTTAAAAATGACTAAGCAATGGCTTGTCTTGTAGGTGTTACTTTGCATGTCCTTATAATTGATTGCTTGTTAAATAAATTTGTAATTCAACTTTGTGCGCTATAGGTCAGTAGGTGTTAGCATGACATTAGGTTTGGTTGTTGGTTGGTTTATTGGTTTTGATGGTTAAGAAGGGAGTTAAGGTGGAATGGATGCATTAGTCCTATTTGGATAGATTTTTGTACTAGAAGTGTAGGTCATTTTAGGTATGCATTTGTGAGGCCTTGTTAGGCCCAAGTTCAGTGGATTTAGGACTTGGTATGTACTTGAGTCCAGAAGCTTTAGATTGGGTAGAATCATGCATTTGGTTAGGTGTACATGCACAAAACCGAGAGGAACTCAAAACAGGGCAGATTTGGTACAAGTCCATATTTGACCCATTATAACCATGTTTTAGGATAAGTATTCATTGGGACTTGGTTTATAATAGTATAAAGAAGTCCTAGGAAGCTTAAAAAGTCATTAAAATCAATAATTGAACAATTTAGGGGAGTTTTAAGTTGGTAAAAATAGGGCAGTTTGGAAACCAGGGAAAGCAGATTTATGTCAACTTTCACTTGAGGCCTAGGGAGGCCCAAGTGAGGTTTTTGAGTCATTCCAACTCTAAGAGTTATTTTAGAGTCTTAGGAACCTCAGAGAGTTGTTTTGGAGTGAAGGCCCAAGGTGGAGATACCTCATTTCCACCAAAACACCCGAGAGTCACTATAAGAGTTACATTAGGAAGCCTATGAGGAATGCATTGTGTTTAAGTGCTTTATGAGTGAGGCCTTGATGTCAAGTCAAGTTTGGGAGTTGCATTATGTCATAAGAGTCTGTAGAAATCATAATTAAGTGAAAGCCCAAGGTAGAAATATATATTTGTGCCAAGGCACATAAGTGGTGCCAAGGCATGCATCCGGGAAGAGTTTAGAACATGCATTAGTTTTGTGAGTCATTGTGGGTGAGGCCTAAGTGTGCCTTAATACTTTTAAGATAAGTTGTGGTCTGTAAAAGAAGAGTAATAGTATAAATCATAATTTTTGTGTGTTACTTGGCCATGTGCATAAGGATTCAAAATAGTAGAGTATAAGTATGTATTATTAACTAAATATCATATTGCCATGATTACGTGTTATGTGGATTATGTGAAGCATATATCACTTGAAATTAAGTGTGTTAATTGTATATATATATATATATATTTATATGTGTGTGTATATATAATGTACGCGAAGGGGTAGTTAGCAAAAGTTGTGACGAGGATACTATTTATTATAGGTTCAAGTAGGAGGCCAGGAAAGGAGCCCCTAGACGATCCCATTCAAGTACTCAGTAAGCGTAGTTCAGGTAAGTGAACTCTCAACTTATCTTTATAATTCTATTTCTTGGGATTGAACACCCTGCGAAAGTATGATTATCATTTAAAAATATTGACTAGTCCCTACATCACTCAATAATTGGATCTTGAACTTAGTTAATCGCTTCCATACTTGAATTGACCGCTTTTCCTCATATCTCTGTGAATACCCCCTACAAATAGTTCCTTAATATATTATCCTTTGGAAAACCCAAACACCAACATCATCCTCTCAATCGAACTTTGTCATTTCCCTTGTTATATTATCCTTGATCAAGAACCCCCTTTTGAATTAAAATATGTTACTAAAAAGGAATTGAATAAAATAATAAGACTGAGGCGCCAGTCACTATTTTGAAACCTCAGTAGCAGGGAGCCTGATGGTTTTATATGGCCAATGTGTGCCGAGGATCCTCAATGGTTGTGAATCACTTTTTGTGTGGTTCAGAGCTTTGATGTGGGCTGATCACCCCTCATTGCTCATAGCGCTGTGTGATTTCAATTCCATTCACTTGTTAAAATCTTGAACTTTACTTGACAAATTTATATTATTGATTTATCTGCTGTTATTGTATTATTGAGCATATGATGAACTGTTGTACCCTATTATTCGCTTGCTGAGCGTTTTGCTCATTAATATTGCTATTGATGTTATCACTTCAGTTAAGCCCAAAGATGCCTTGTTTCAAGCAGACCGCGCGTAAGAATTGTGGTGGTTCAGGGTATGCATACCGTCAGATGTTGGAGCAGGTAGGGAACTGGTTGTTCCCTAAGGTTTAGAGAACTTTTGGGAATTTAAAATTTGTAGATGTATTTGACCTTGGATATTAGACTTTTGTATTATTAGTTGTTTAGATGTTGTTCAAACTCTAACCTGTGGATTCGGGGACTTGGAATTTATGGTTCTGTAATATTAATTAACTAGCTGTAATCCTTTACTGCTTTATTTATCTTCATTACTATTATGGTTAGATAATATTAGTGGGTCCGTCACAGTTTTGGTATCAGAGCCACAGGTTTGAGTCACTGAACAACATAGGATAAATGAATATAAGATAGGAATTTAGAGAATAGGATGAACTTAGATCATTCGGGTTTTGGGGCGTTAGAATCTATAGGTATTTCGACCCTTTTATTTATAACCGCGTATATATATATAATTGATTGTCAGGTTTCATCCTCATCGACTCCCGGATTCCCTTCTATTGTGCCATTCTCCCTGTACGAGCAGATGGTACTTATGGTTGATCGACTGGAAGGCGAGAACGTGAATCTTCGGCGTAGGGTGGACCAGTTGTACCGCGAGAGCTTTGATGATGAGCCCAATCGACCCCGACTGATAGCCCGACTTGAGGAGATCATCCAGATGACTGAGGACCGATTGGCATTGATGATTCCACACCGTGAGAGAGAGAGTCAGATTGCTCTTACCGCCATTACTGACGAGCTCCGCCGAGTGGTTAGCCGTCTCCGTGCCCCTATTCCCCCATCACCATCCCCTTAGACTATCATATAGTCTACCTAACTCTAGCATTGTTGTTGATTAGTACTTTGATTTCCATTTTCACCTTGTACCCAGATTGTTTCGGGAAGACTTTATTTGCACTTTATTTCCTGTTTGTACTCTATTTCGCACTTTTCATTCGAACTACTATTAACTTCGCACTTTGATTATCCCTATGATATTGCCATCCCATTACCATGTTATATAGTTGCTTAGATAAAAAATGTTGAGTAAATTCTGTTGACCTCTTTTAATGTCTAATCTTTTTCCTAAGATATCTCATGAATAACATCTCAGTGCTTAATATTTACCCTTGCTATAACTTGTATATGCAATTATTGAACTGTGTATAAACCTTTCTTGTCTACATTCAGAATCATGCCTCCTCGTTGAGCCCGCAACACCAATACCAGGGATCATGAAGATCCACCACCCAACTTGGCTCAACTTATGCAAATACTTCACCAACAATCTGTTACCCTTGCTCAACAACAACAACTTCTTCAGCAACAACTTCAACAACCACCTCCACCACTAACCCCTACGACTTTCAAATCGTTCCAAGCTGTGAAACCCCCAGAGTTTTGTGGAACTCAAGACCCTGTAGAAGCTCAATCTTGGCTTAAAGAGATGGAGAAAGCCTTCACGCTAGCTGTTGTTAGGGAAGAAACAAAGGTCGATTACGCATCTTATTTTCTGAAAGGCGAAGCGAACTATTGGCGGGAGTCAGCCCGTGCTCTAGAAGAAGGAGAAGTTATTTCTTGGGATAGATTCAAGAAGATTTTCCTAAACAAGTATTTCCCGAGGTATATGCAGACTTAAATGGAATTGAAGTTCTTTGAATTGAAGCAAGAAGGAATGACTGTGGGAGAGTATGAGAAGAAATTCACCGAATTGGCTAGGTTTGTTGGAGATTATGTGGACACGGATGAGAAGAGAGCAAAAAGATTTCAACAAGGATTAAAGCCTTGGCTACGAAGCAGAGTGGCTGCTTTTGAATTGGCCACATATGCTGAAATGGTCTAGAAGGAAATGGTGATTGAAGGAGAAAGTGACCAAAATTCAAAGGAAAAAGAGAGTAAGAAAAGAAAATTTGGAAATAGTGGAGAAAGATCGGCTCAAGGAAGCCAAAGTGGATAGAATTTCAAGAAGTTTGGATTCCAGAACCAAGGAGGATCCCGAAGCTTTAAGAAAGGTGATAATAAGAGTCAGAGGAATAGGATTCAAGGGCAGAGATTCCAGCAAGCAACAAATCCGGAGTGTAAATTCTGTAACAAGAAACACACAGGTAACTGCAATAAGGCCAACATAGTCTGTTTCAAGTGCAATACGAATGGTCATTATGCGAATGAGTGCCGGAACCCGAAGCCTTCTGTTATATGTTTTAAGTGTGGAAAGACTGGTCACATGTCGAGGGATTGCAAGAACCCCGAAAACAACAAGTTGATGCAATTGACAGCCGCACCTTTCAATCAAGCAATGACATCTTCTGTTCCAATTCTTCAACTTCCTTCAAATCAACCTTCTGAATCTGCAACTCCAGTGTTTCCTCCCTCCTATCCTGCTCAGGCCCGGACATTCAACATGAACATCAAGGATGCTGTTTAGAGTTCTGAAGTTATGGCAGGTATGCCATCTGTCAACAACATCAATGCTAAAGTGCTATTTGATTCCGAAGCTACTAGGTCTTTCATATCTGAATCTTTTATTGGCAAGTTGAATTGTGAAATTGAACTGTTAGTTGAAACCTTATCTATCATTTTGGCTAATCAAGAACGAGTATCTGTTAAAGATGTTTGCCCTCAGTGTAAAGTAGAGATTTCAGGCTATAGTTTCCTTGCTTCCCTCGTACCTTTTCAATTAGAGAATTTGACGTTATATTAGGAATGAATTGGTTAGTAGAGCATGGTGCTCAGATATATTGTAAGAAGAAAAAAGTGATTTTTAAATCCCCTCAAGGAAAGAGAGTTGAGTTTAAAGGACAGAAGCAAGTTAAAACGTTTTTGACAATGATTCAAGTTAAAAGACTATTAAGACAAGGGTGTGAAGGGTATTTGGCTCACGTAATTGATAGATCTAAGGAGACACCGAATATAGGAAGTATTCCGATAGTTAACGAATTTCCCAATATATTTCCTGACGAACTTCCTGGATTACCGCCTGATCGTCAAATCGAATTTTCTATCGACTTAGCGCCCGGCGTGGAACCTGTATCAAAGGCACCTTATCGTATGGCACCGACAGAAATGAAGGAATTGACCAATCAATTATAAGAACTATTGGATAAAGGAGTTATAAGGCCGAGTGTATCTCCATGGGGTGCTCCAGTTTTGTTTGTGAAAAACAAGGACGAAAGTATGAGATTGTGCATTGACTATAGAGAGTTGAACAAATTGACCATCAAGAATAGGTATCCGTTACCCCGTATTGATAACTTGTTTGACCAACTTAAAAGAGTGACTTATTTTTCAAAGATTGACTTGCGATTAGGATATCATCAGTTGAAGATTAAGCCGGAAGATATACCAAAGACTGCTTTCAGAACAGATACGGACTTTACGAGTTTCTAGTTATGGCATTCGGATTGACAAATGCGCCAGCCGCCTTTATGGATTTGATGAATCGAGTATTCAAGGAGTAATTGGATAAGTTTTTCATTGTGTTTATCGACGACATTCTAATATATTCGAAGACCGAGGAAGATCATGCTGAACAATTGAGAATAGCTTTGGAGACTAAAAAAGGAGAAGTTATATGCAAAATTTTTGAAGTGTAAATTTTGGTTACGAGAAGTTCAGTTTCTAGGACACATTTTCAGTAGGGAAGGGATTCGAGTTGATCCAGCAAAGATAGAAGCTGTAATGAACTGGGAAAGGCCGAAGACCCCGATTGAAGTTAGAAGTTTCATGGGATTAGCCGGATATTATCGAGGATTTGTGAAGGATTTTTCTAAGATTGCAGTACCATTGACAAAATTGACCCGAAAGAATGAGAAGTTTGAATGGACGGAGAAATGTGAAAGGAGTATTCAAGAATTAAAGCAAAAGTTGGTTACTGCTCCAGTTTTAGCTTTGCCAGATGATAAAGGAGATTTTATGATATTTAGTGATGCGTCACACAAAGGATTGGGTTGTGTTTTAATACAACACGGGAAGGTGATAGCCTACGCGTCAAGACAACTTAAGCCTCACGGACAAAGATACCTAACTCACGACTTGGAACTGGCTGTAATTGTATTTGCTTTGAAGCTGTGGAGACATTACCTTTATGGAGAGAAATGAAAGATATATACGGATCACAAGAGCCTGAAGTACATTTTCACTCAGAAGGAATTAAACATAAGGCAACGAAGATGGTTGGAGTTGATTAAGGACTACGATTGCATAATCAATTATCATCCCGGAAAAGCGAACGTAGTAGCAGATGCTTTGAGTCGCAAGGAGAGACTGAATATGTTGACCATGGCCCAAGAGTTATCAAAGGAATTTGAGAAGATGGAAATTAAGATTTGAGCTCCAAGTGCACCTACAGAACTGATTTGTACGTTGACTTTTCAACCAAAATTATTAGAAAAGATCAAGAAGTGTCAAGAAGAAGTAATGAATCAAAGGATGAATGAGTTGACCAGAGATGAGATTTGCACTCAAAAAGACAACCAAGGAATTCTAAGATTCTCATCAAGAATTTGGATACCGAATGTGGAAGAATTGAAGAACGAGATTTTGAAGGATGCTCATAACTCAGAATTTTCTATTCACCCAGGAAGCACAAAAATGTATCAAGATTTGAAACAGAACTTTTGGTGGCCGGATATGAAGAAGGAGATTGCTCAATGGATTAGTAAGTGTTACACGTGTCAAAGGGTAAAAGCCGAACATCAGAGACCGAGTGGACTAATTCAGCCCTTAGAAATACCTGAATGGAAGTGGGAGCACATTGCAATGGACTTTATAGTTGGATTACCAAGGACAAAATCTAATCATGACGCTATTTGGGTAATAATCGATCGATTGACTAATTCAGCTCATTTTCTACCGATTAATGAGAGATTCTCAATGGACAAGTTGATTCATATGTATCTTAAGGAAATTGGTACTCACCATGGAGTTCCAGTATCCATTGTGTCAGATAGAGACCCTCGTTTTAACTCTAGATTTTGGAAGTAATTCCAAGAACATTTGGGAACTCGACTCAAGATGAGCACTGCCTATCACCCACAAACGGATGGACAGAGTGAGCGCACGATCCAGACCATAGAAGACATGTTGAGATCTTGTGCCTTAGACTTTAAAGGAAATTGGGACGATCACCTACCTTTAGTAGAGTTTTCGTATAACAATAGCTTTACCAGTATTGCAATGCCCCCGTATGAAGCTCTTTATGGAAGAAAGTGTAGATCACCCATA
This sequence comes from Apium graveolens, assembly GCF_009905375.1. NCBI lineage: Eukaryota > Viridiplantae > Streptophyta > Magnoliopsida > Apiales > Apiaceae > Apium > Apium graveolens. The sequence goes on from NW_027417335.1 coordinate 22,491, forward strand.
TGTTGGGATGAAGTCGGAGAGCGAAAGGTAATTGGCCCCGAACTGATTCAGCAAATGAAAGAATCGGTAGATTTGATTCGAAATCGATTGATCGCAGCTCAGGATAGACAACGAAAGTATGCTGATCCGCACAGAAGGAATGTAGAGTATGAAATAGGAGAAATCATTCTGTTGAAAGTGTCTCCATGGAAAGGGATAACTAGATTTGGAAAGAAAGGAAAGTTGAGTCCAAGATTTGTCGTACCTTTTGAGATTTTGGGTAAAGTTGGAAAAGTGGCGTACGAGTTGGCTTTACCACCTCAAATGCAACACATTCACAATGTTTTTCACGTATCATTGCTTAAGAAGTTCAACCCCAACACCAAATGTATCATAGAGAATGAACCAGTGGAGATTGAGCCAGATTTATCTTATGTCGAGCAACCTGTTAGCATTCTAGATAGAAAGGATAAAGTGTTAAGGAATAAGATAGTTCCTTTAGTTAAAGTTTTATGAAGAAATCCCAAAGTTGAAGAGTCAACATGGGAATTAGAAAGTGATATGATAGATAAGTATCCTCAGCTGTTTGCTTAGATTCTGGGGACATAATCCTTAAAGGGGGAAGGTTGTAACGACTGTAAATCTTATGATATTATAAATCTATGATGTGGCATTTCTGTGCATTATTGTGAGTACATAAATTTCTAAATATTGTTTTTCAATGATTATGTGCAGTAAGTAAATATGAATATATTTTTCTTCGAGACGATTCGAATCTTCGTACAAATATTTGGATATGGAAATTCTGTGCTTAGACGATAGATAAATTGGTATAATGCTAGATTAATTTTTTTAAAGCTTTATTTGCATTAAAATCTAATTAAATTATATTTTTATATGGTTTGTTATAGAAGTATTATTATAAAGAAACTTCTTTTGAAAATTATTTTTATTCAAATTTCTTGAAAATACTCTTATAAAATTTCTAAAATTTTAAAGTAAATTATGGTATAATTTTTATGATTTATGGAATTGTACTTTATTTATTAAAATTCATTCTTTTTAAGCATATTTTTAATTCTAGAAAAATGATTACTAGATTACTAATGTGCCCTTGCATGTAAAATTCTTTATAAAAGAGACCAAGGATAGGATTGCCATTTCCAACCCCACTCACTCATTTTGACCAAGTAAAATACCCATGTGCCCTTGCATGCAATAGTGTTTTGTCTTATAGAAAGGGCATAGGAGTCATTTCTCCATTACACTACCATTTTAACACAACAAAATCCAAAACACAAGTCACATTCTCTCATTTTGCACATCACTTGTAATACCCCCAAATCCGGGGTCGGGTCATGAGTTCCATTTCCCTTAATAACACCCAATCTTAATAAACAACCAACTACTGCGTACTGTGACCCCACAATAAACACACACACCACAAGTTATAGTCTCAGAGATGAACATCCAAAAATAACACAAGTCATTTTATTCCAAAATTATAAGCCATTACACCTTAAAAAGGGTTTTTGAATAATTTACATATTCTTTGCCATTATTACAATTCATAAATATACATAAGTCTGGTACATCGAAAGTTGAAAGCCTAGCCTATTGGTACATCCTACCTCAGCTACACGGCATCAATGCCTACAGGAAACTGCGGAATGTTTCCTATCTGCTCGCGAATTGGGAGCTTGATCCTGTTCATCTTGTCTATCTGTTGTTGTGTGATGAAAGAAGAAAGCAAGGGTGAGCAACAAGCCCACTGAAATGATATGTATAATAATTAACAATATATGAGCATTCTGATAGTACTCATGAAAGTCTTGGTCAAGAAGAAATGAACCAAGCTGATATCTTAACGCGAGCAAGTCGTAAAATATTCAGTATATATATACATATATACTTTTCACAATCTTTGAAATCCTCTGACATGTATAATATACACAGAGTTCCAGTTTATAACTGTATAAAAATATCGTTGCAAGGTGATCTCATATATCTAACCTTGTCTCAACGTTTTTCTGAAAATCTTTGACATGCATAAGATAATCATTTACTAAATATAAGTTGAAAAGATGAAGTTACAAGATACTCCAATATACTTATATCTTTTCCGAATACTACTTGAACTACCACCGTTCAAGTTATAATTAGTTTCAAAAGTTCATCACACTGATGAGACTACAAGATAAGACTTGAATAGATTCAATCTTTGAAATATCATTTGAAAGAAATGAAGTTACGAGATACTTCATTAAGTCCCGATATATATATATATATACCTATATATATATTTCATACACTCCTTGAAAACCTCTGTTATAAAAATTATAAACAGAGTTGCAATATCCAATGAATTTTGGAAAGGAGAAAACCTTGGCATAAACCTGATATCTTGCTGATCAGGCAAAGATACCAATAAGTAACCTTTTCTACTAGTAGATGGACGAATTCCCCACTGGTCATCACCCTGGCCGCAATAGGACCTTATGCTGGACTGCCACTCAGCCACTTACGCATTTGATGGACTCCCACTGAGCCACTTACACTTTCATGGACGCCCACTGAGCCCATGTTGCTTATGCCGACTCAATAGATGGACTTACTTCCCGAAAGTTGGGTAAGTAATCAATTCATTTATCAAAACAGCAACCTCGTTGCGAATATAAAATACACCACAGAGCCGGATCCCTCAGGTTTTGAGCGAGTATTTAAATCCCCTTTGAAAGGAAGATCTTAAATATAAAAATGAGTTTTGGAATCCGTTCTAATATTTTAAAATCATTTTGAAGACTCGAAAACATTTTTAAGAATGTTTGGAGTAATGCTGATTTAATGACATAAATCAGTCCCGATATATTAGAAAATATCTTAATATTATTATTTAAACAATATTCCCATAAGGATAATCTCTATATAAATAATTTGAAGTAGAAGTTTTAAACTCATACTTGAAATGAATATTAAATAACCAAAGATATACTTATAAGAAAGTACTATCTTTATTTGAATAATCGAAAATAAGTTTGATTATCGAAACATTATTCTTTAATAAAATAAAGAATATTATTTAGTAAATAATCGGAGTCATAAGTCCTCAAATGAATATTCAAATAATATTCATTAAATATTATAAACTGAGTCATAAGTCCTCGAATGAATATTCAAGTAATATTCATTAAATAATATAATCTGAGTCATAAGTCCTCGAATGAATATTCAAGTAATATTCATTAAATAATATAAACTGAGTCATAAGTCCTCGAATGAATATTCAAGTAATATTCATTAAATAAAATAAAGTTATCGAATAAAACTTATTCAATTAATAGTTTTGAAAACTATATCAATATATATATATATATATATATATATATAATGTAATAACCCCAATTTTTGGAAATTTTTGAAACCCTTATGAATAGTGATTTTGCAGATTATGCTGAATGAGAAAACTTTTTATGCCACACTATGTAGGGGTTCTGTTATTGATCTTCTGGGATATTATTAGTACTCTATGTTGCATATAAGTGTATGTAAAGATCGCCAGAATCCAATTCCGAACACTTTGATTTTTCCCGGAAATCCACTAGATACGGAAAGAATTGAGTATAAGGTAAAAGGATAAAAAGGATTTAAATTAAAGGATTATAAGAGAGGATCATAAAAGGAATACAATATATTGAGAAAGGTTAAGGGAACCTAAGTAATAAGATCCCGGGTATGATCCCTCAAACGATAAACGAAAATGAAAGTTAAGCGAACCGTATAACAGATCAGCGGTCATTAAGGAAACAATTAGGAAGTTAATCAAAGGGATTAGAGAGGATGATGTCACCCAACCAATGAGAAGAGGACAAGGAGGGGAGGATGACATCATGAGGATGACCTAAGCATGACATAAGGGAAGGAGGTGTGGTTGATTAATAACCACACAAATTTCATGGTTAAAAAGGTAATTTACCAAAATCAAAAGCTAGTAACCAAGCAAACAACTCACAAAACACAAAGATATTTCATTTCTTCATGAAGCTCTCAGCTTCTTTCTTAACAAAATGAAGATCCAAGCTCCACCACTTACTATTTGGCAAGGTATTTATCTAAGCTTCCCCATGGATAGTTACATACTTCCTATAAGTTTAAGCTTCTAATTCCAAGCCAATCTTTTTTATAAATCAAGGAAGAAGATGGTGAATAGTACTTCTTGAAATTAATTTTTGTGTTCTTGATTTCTTTGAAAGATCAAGCTTGTAGGAGGTTAGATTAAGGCTTCCATGGGCATTCCAAGGATCTTTCATGTATTAAAAGCTTCAAGGAAGGTATAACTCTTCATGATCTTAGTTTTAGGTTTTGTTGTTTAGATTTCCTAATGTTTAGATGATGGGTTAGTGTAATGGGTGTGTAATCATGTTTAAAGCTTGTTATGAGTAGTTTGGTTGGTGAGAGGCATGATTATTGTGTGTTTAGAGATTGGTTGATTTTGTGATATTTTTGGAGTTGGAAATCTTGGTTATTAGTCAATGAACTTAAGTAAACTCTTAATTCATAATTGAGAAATAAGTATGAATTGGTAATATTGATTTGTTGGGGCTGTTGTAGTATGGTATGGATGGAGTTTTGATTGGGCAATGAATTGGGATTGATTGGTGGTTGAATTGGAATGGTATAAATTTGGGAAATCGCGTAAACATAGCCGTCGTAATGTCCAATTTACTTTAGACTGCTTTTGTTCATAACATTAGGACCCGAGAACTCCCTGCTAGGTTTTGACCATTGCCATGATTAGATAGTTCATGTTACGAGCTTCGTTTTGATATGTGGTTCGTTTGATTCCGATGTACGGTTTAGGAGAAACGACCGTTTTAAGTAACGGCGTTTCGTGAACGAAACATTTCCCCTCGCCTTACTTTGGAACCTTGGTTAAAGACCTTAAAGGACTAATTGGAGTATGAAACAATTATGTAAGGTGTAATAGGCAGTTGGTAAGACACTCGCAAAGGAATCGCCTTAAAACTCGTAATGGTTAAATTATTAAAAATGGTGGAGCCGAGGGTACTCAAGTGACTTAAGAGAATCAGTAAGCGTAAAACGAGCGTTAGAGTCTGAGTTGGTTAGAGTATAGATTTACAAGTGACTTTGGTTTAATTCCAACTTACTTGTTGCTTATAGGTTACCAGACTCGTCCCGAGCCATTCGTAACCCCCAGTCGCTCAGACAAGTTTTCTACCCGTTATAACTGTTGTTGTGATGTATATGTGTATATGCATGATCTTGCGATAAATGCATATTTGTTATTAGCAAATTCTTGCGATATATTGTAGCATGTGATATGGTACATATGCATGCCTGTTTCGTATTCTTGCCATATATATCTATTGGTTCAGTTGATAATACCTATGCTAGAGAATAGCGGTAATTTGCATATACCCTTAGTATAGGGACCCAAAGGTGAAAACATTTTCTAAAACCGGGAGTCGAGGATCTCGAGTAGACTTTATATATATATATTTATATATATATGGTTATAGTTTTAAAAACTATTAATCGAATAAGGTTTATTCGATAACTTTATATTATTTAATGAATATTATTTGAATATTCATTCGAGGACTTATGACTCTGTTTATTATATTTATTGATTATTAATTGAATATTCATTTGAGGATGTATGACTCACTTTATTTTATTTAATGAATATTATTTATAATATTCATTTGAGGTATTATGACTCCGCTTATTATTTAATAATATTCTTTATTTTATTAAAGAATAATGTTTCGATAATCAAACTTATTTTCGATTATTCAAATAAAGATAGTACTTTCGTATAAGTATATCTTTGGTTATTTAATATCCATTTCAAGTATGAGTGTTAAAACTTCTACTTCGAATATTTTAATAAGGATTATCTTTATGAGAATATTATTTAAATAATAATATTCAGATATTTCTAATATATTGGGACTGATTTATTTTAATAAATCAGCAGTACTCCAAACACTCTTTAAAAATGATTTCGAGTCTTCAAAATGATTTTTAAAGTTAGAGTGGACCCCAAAACTCATTTTTTTATATTTAAGATCTTCTTTTCAAAGGGAATTTAAATACTCGCTCAAAACCTGGGGGATCCAGCTCTGTGGTGTATTTTACATTCGCAATGTGGTTGCTGTTTTGAGAAAACAAATGAATTGATTACTTACCCAACGTTCGGGAACTAAGCCCATCTAATTGAGTCGGCATAAGCGACAGGCCGGGGTACGGTCTATCAAAGTGTAAGTGGCTGGGTGGCAGTCCATCAACGCGTAAGAGGCCGGGTGGCGGTCCAACACAAGGTCCTTATGTGGCCAGGGTGATGACCGGTGGGGGATTCATCCATCTACTAGTAGAAAAGGTTACTTAATGGGTATCTTTGCCTGATCAGCAAGATATCGGGTTTATGCCAAAATTCTTTTCTTTCCAAATTCATTGGATATTACAACTCTGTTCATACTTTACATGACAGAGATTTTCAGGAAATGTATGAGATATATATATATATATGGATATATATCAGGACTTAATGAAGTATCTCGTAACTTCATTATTTATAATGATATTTCAAAGATTGAATCTATTCAAGTCTTATCTTGTAGTCTCATATGGGTGAAGAACTTTGAAACTGATTATAACTTGAACGGTGGTAGTTCAAGTAGTATTCAGATATAAGTATATTGGAGTATCTTGTAACTTCATCTTTTAAACTTATATCTAGTAAATGATTATCTTATGCATGACAAAGATTTTCAGAAAAACGTTGAGACAAGGTTAGATATATGAGATCACCTTGCAACAATATTTTTATACAGTTATAAACTGGAACTCTGTGTATATTATGCATGGAAGAGGACTTCCAAGATTTTGAAAAGTATATATACATATATACTGAATATTTTGCGACTTCATCGTATTAAGATATCAACTTGGTTCATTTCTTTTGACCAAGACTTTCATGAGTACTGTGAGAAGGCTCATATATTGTTAATCATATTACATATTATTTTGTTGGGCTTGCTGCTCACCCTTGCTTTCTTCTTTCATCACACAACAACAGATAGAAAAGATGAACAGGACCAAGCTCCCGATTCGCGAGCGGATAGGAAACGTTCCGCAGTTTCCTATAGGCGTTGATGTCGCTGTAGCTGAGGTAGGAACTACCAATAGGCTAGGCTTTCAACTTTCGATGTAGCAGATTTATGTATATTTATGAATTGTAATAATGGCAAAGAAAATGTAAATTTATTCAGAAAACCTTTTAAGGTGTATTGGCAGATAATTGTGGAATAAAATGACTTGTGATTATTTTTGGATGTTCATCTCTGAGATTATAACTTGTGGTGTGTGTGTTTATTGTGGGGTCACAGTACAGAGTAGTGGATTAATTATTAAGATTGGGTGTTATTAAGGGAAATGGAACTCGTGACAACCCGGATCCCCGACCCCGGATTTGGGGGTGTTACAGAAGTGGTATCAGAGCTTAGCGTTATAAACCTCAGAGATGATGCGACATTAAGATAATAAGTTCACTAAGATAATAAGAACTCTTGCCAAGTTCATAGTCGGCCTACCTAACGTAGTACTGACAGTTAAAACCCTTATGGGAACCCTTATAAATGTAGCGATAGAAGCGTAGTTCGTTATCATATATGGTAGCGGGACTCCGAACCCTGAGGTTGAGGAGCAACAACGCGATGATGTTTTATTACTTATTGGAGATCAGATTATGGATCCGATAGAGCGTCCTAACGCAGGATCAGATGATGTTCATATTGAGGATGTAGCGGTGGAGGATGTTGTCCTAGAAGGGACATTTGCTGAGGAGAATCCCATGGAGGATCCTGACAAGAATGAATAAAGGACCACTGATGAATTGATGACCATGGTTAGGTCGACTACCAGAGGTAGGATTGGTCGGTCATTACCGGAGGTTCGTTCAAGTTTGTAAAGATAGTAGTCCCCTTTAACGCGGCTTACTCGTAAGACTGAGAAGTTCGAATGGACAGAGAAATGCGAGAACAACTTTTAAGAACCGAAGCAAAGGTTGGTGACGTTCCCTATGTTGGCGTTGCCGGATGGAAAATGAGATTTTGTGAAGTGTAGTGACGCTTCACATAAGGAATTAGGGTGCTTCTTATACAGCACAGCAAGGTAATCGCGTACGCGTCAAGACAATTAAGGGAATATAAAATTTGATATCCCCACCCATGAGCTTGGGCTCGTGGCAATAGTTTTGCCCTAAATATTGGAGGCACTACTTGTATGGAGAGAAGTGCGAGATTTACACAAGCCATAAGTGCTCTAGTGCATTTTCACGCAGAAAGAGCTCAACATACGCCCGAGGAGGCGATTAGAGCTAATCAAGAATTATGATTGGGAGATTCTGTATCATTCGGGGAAAGCCCATGTGGTGGCTGATGCCCTTAGTAAAAAGGAGAGACTCAAGATGATCATGTCTTTGGGAGAGTTTATAAGAGATTTTGAGAAAATGGAAATAGAAGTGAAGGTAACCGGAGCCGGTACCGAAAAGCTGTTTGAGATTGCAATACAGCCTGAATTATTGGAAAAGAACATATTGTGCCAAAAAAAGTGATGAATGAAGGAAGAGAGCCAACAAATAGATAAGAGATTAATAACGAGAAAGAGGATAAGGGAATAATGAGATATTCCTACAGAATTTGGGTTCCAAATGTTCAAGAGCTTAAAGATGAGATCTTAGATGAAAGCTAGTTTGAGGAATAAGATTTAGAGCAAAACCTGAACGTGATAGTCAGGGAGGTCGCCATCAAGATAGAAGGAACCCATAACATGATGAGGTGGAAAATGAGGATTTAAAATATGTAGGATGACCCCGATTATGGGGAGGAGGAGGGAATGTTCAGACTAAGGAAACAGAAGTCGAGTAAGGAAAGGAGACCCGAGACGGTACTCTTATACGAAAATTTATGGACCTGTCTAGACAGAATTTAGACTATTATCCCCAACCACCACCCTGAGGAAATAATACGGAGAGAAATTCTTTCAGGACCTTTAAGTCGCTAAGCTCTCAGAGTTCCAAGGAACAAGCTGACCCAGTCGAGGCAAGAGCCTGGCTAAAGGAAATATAGGAATCATTTGAGATTCTAAATGATTGACGAATCACAAAAGAATGTTTTGTCACTTACCCTCCTAAGAGAGAGGCCACCCGCTGGTGAAAGGCCAAGGAAGGCACGAAGCAAGAGATTATAATAAACTGATTTAAGTTCAGTCAATTGTTTTCGGGAAAGTAATTCCCAAAGATAAGGAGATAGTGTAAAAGCTTTGGAGCTAGAACAAAAGTGGATGAGTATGATGAATTATGAATCTAAGTTATAAAAGTTGTCAAGATTCGTTCTGAGGACACGAATCCAGAATGACCGGATGTTTGAAATCAATACTTATGTTGTGTTGGTTCATGAAATAAGGATAAGAGAAAGGAAAATAAAAAGAAACTGAAGTGGAAAGGAATATAAAGGCAATAGAGTTTGAGGTATGATAAGGGAGTTGGGTATGAGGAAACCCTAAAGACTCGTAGCAATAGAAATAGAAAAGTATGCATTCGTCAGGATGAGGGTGATTCACCATGAGTTAAAATTGATGGTTGAGGGCATAAGAGATTCATATATTTTATCCCTTGTAAGTTGGGAGGATTCGAGGAAACCTTGAGATAGTTCGAAGGATAAATAATGAGACGCGGATAGACTGAGGAGACAAGGAAGTAAGAAATTAGGAAAATTGGATGAAGGAAGTGACCTTCAAGAATGTGAAGTATAAGACCGGTGGCTTGATACCCAGAAAGGGAGACGCCAGGTATGAAAGATATCCCAACATTGAGATGACTGTTGAGATAAACAACAAAAGTAAATAAGGAATTATTAAGAAGAAGTTCACGTTGAACACGACCAATATCTTCCATAACATCCTTGTTATCGTTACCAGATTAGGAAAGAACAGCGGATAACCGTTGTTATCTTTTGGAGGCCATATGGATTGACCTCAATTTGTATACAAATGTTATTGTGAAATTAGGCATATACTATCGAGGTGGGAATGATTGAATAAGACACCCTTATCAGGGATATATGACTTGATTTATCCATGGAAGGATGCAGGTACCTTTTAAAGGTAGAATTAAGGATAGAACATCGGTAACTTAAAATAAATCATAGGGGAATGCATAAAGGTTGGCATTTCACCCTTAATAGGGACAGTATGAGTTTTGACAGTATGATTTGGAAAGGGTTAAGGTAACAACAACCTTTATAAATCAGTGGAGAAATTTTTCAGAAGTATATAGACAATGGTTTTAGTATTAGTAAATGGTATTTTGATATGCCCTGTATCTAGGGAATTCATGAGGAACGATTCAAGGATAACCTTAGAGGTTTTACAAGGAGAAAGGTAAAATTCAAAATTTTCAAGAATAGAAATGTTGATAAAGGAAATATGACGTAATTATATTGATGCCAAGTGAGGCACGTGTTAAACCACGAGAAGGTATGGATCGAACCAGTAATGGTCGAAATTGTTCAGGGCAATTAGGACTTAAGATAAAAGATGTTCTAATTATGATTGAGAGTCAGTCATGACAGTGATTAACCTCTAAAGACTGATGCAATAACTTATGGAAAAATGGTAATTTTTTTTTACTCATCAGATTTTAAGGAAAACATCTTCACATAAGCTGTGATTGAAATAAGGTAGAAAATTTATTTGGAGGTGGTTAAAATGACATTGACTGTAAGGAAATTTTACTATCAGGAAAGGCCAAAGAGGTGGCCGACACTTTAAAGGTAAGAGGATAATTATAGGCGCTTGTGCCAAAGGAATACAGTGATGATGGTTAAAGCTATGCAGGTTGTATTATGGTTTGTAAGATTGACATTCCTTCTGATGACTGTGCAATACCCAACCGTAATAGTGGTTGGTAAAGGTTTAATTCGTGTAATCGCCATGAGCGGGCTATCTATCTCAGAAGGTACTATCTTGAGAATAATCCAGGACCATATTTCAAAAAAAGGACTAAATGAACCTTGAGTTAAGTCTTCTATTTAAGGCATACGATTAAGAATGGTATTCACCTGCTATCGTTGCTTTGACTGAAACTCTTCTGCAATTTTATCTACTTCATATCATGTATGTATGTCAGGATCAGGAGTGTTCTTCATGAATCATGAATGGTGATTAGGTTACCTCCTTAGAAGAACTTTATACGACATATATGGACTCCGTATGGTTAGATATTAAGATTTCATGGAAAATGAATGACGACAGTAAGTCAGTGGTGGACCATAGTAGTGCAGCAATGATTCTGCGAGTAATGAGTCGATTACAACCATGAGAGTTGTATTGGAATGGATGTTGAGATTAAGTACCACTAATCGGGTCGTGGTGATGTATAAGTTATCATTGAATAGACTAATTAAGTAGATTATTTACCTATTGAATATTTATTCCTCCTTATCAATTGAGGGTCGTATGACTATACGAGGAAGGTTGTGATGCAAGCATAGAATTCTAGTAACGATGATGTTTAGAATGAGATCCCAGATTCGATTTTCAATGTCGAGGGAGTTTCAAAGGTGATTGTGTATAAGCTCGAGGAAGAGCATAGGTCCATAGAATGATGGACAGAATAGCAAAAATATTTAAGCATGTGAAATGCGATGTGATAATACTTGATGTTGATATATATACGTATATGATTTGTTCTCCTATGACAAACCTCTATAATTCAGAGGTAGGTTCCAAGCCAGATATTTTGTGGCAGTATATTTTTTTTTTCATATATACAATTCTCTTCAATTCGTTCTTTTCTCTTCTTTTCATTTTGTATAAGCTGAGAAGAACAACCCTTCTAGAAGGGGAGGTATTGCCGAATGACTATCTATCTGTGTGATAGAAGCCGAGTAGGATACCAGCTATTGTTTAATTGCTTGTCAAGTACTAAAGGCTGGCCACCTTCTGTACTAACTATGCAATGTAACAAGTGTTCATGATCATAGTGATCTCTCAATGAATTCTTTTACTTCTATATGATTGATCAAACTTTGGGAAATAGAAACAGCTGAAAAAGGAGTAATAAAGTTGTGGTAGGATTCGGAATGGAAACACATTCGTGATACTAAGGTTGGCGTGGTTATTAAAAGGTTATAGAACGCTAACGAGCAAAAGTATAACCAGTATAATATTAGGAACGGAAGGTAGTAGCGATTACGAACTGGAAAAGAATGGGTATTGAGAAGCAAAAGCTCTAATGCTAAAAGCTATAATGAGAGTCTGTGCAATAGACTTGAAAGAAATTGGAATGATCACTTAACACAGATTGAGTTTTCTTACGACAATAGATCATATGTCAGTATTGAGATATCGCCTTATGAGATCCTTGAGGGAAGACAATGTCGATCTCCCTTATGTTAGGATGAAGTTATAGAGCGCAAGATGCTCGGACCAGCAGTGGTCCAAAGGACCAAAGATATGATAGATCTAATCAGAGGACAGCTGGTAGTAGCCCAAGATGGACATGATAAGTATGTTGATTTGACACGAAAGGACAAAGAGTATGAAATAAGGGACCTAGTAATGTTATAGGTATCCCTTGGAAAGGATTGATGAGGTTCGGAAAGAAAGGAAAGCTAAGTCTACAATTTGTTGGACCCTTGGATATATTAAGACGTTTGGGAAGTTAGCATATGAGCTAGCCCTACCCCCGAACATGTAGCAAGTCATAACGTGTTTCACGTATCAATGTTAAGGAAGTGTAATTCGGATGCCAGATAAATAGGGGCATATGAGCGCATAGGCATGCGACCAGACATAACCTATAGGGAGCAACCAGAAAGGGTTATAGATCGAAAAGGAACAAGTGCTTAGGAGAAGGGTTATCAAACTAGTCAGAGTTTGATGGAAGAACCACAATGTGGGAAAATTTACTCGAGAGTTAGAAAGTGCAATGTTAAGAAAGTATTCCTATTCATTTTCTATCTGATTCCGGGACAGAATCCTTTTAAGGAGGGGAGACTGTAATAACCCCAATTTTTGGAAATTTTTGAAACCCTTATGAATAGTGATTTTACAGATTATGCTGAATGAGAAAACTTTTCATGCCACACTATGTAGGGGTTCTGTTATTGATCTTCTGGGATATTATTAGTACTCTATGTGGCATATAAGTGTACGTAAAGATCGTCAGAATCCAATTCCGAACACTTTGATTTTTCCCGGAAATCCACTAGATACGGAAAGAATTGAGTATAAGGTAACAGGATAAAAAGGATTTAAATTAAAGGATTATAAGAGAGGATCATAAAAGGAATACAATATATTGAGAAAGGTTAAGGGAACCTAAGTAATAAGATCCCGGGTATGATCCCTCAAACGATAAACGAAAATGAAAGTTAAGCGAACCGTATAACAGATCAGCGGTCATTAGGCAAACAATTAGGAAGTTAATCAAAGGGATTAGAGAGGATGATGTCACCCAACCAATGAGAAAAGGACAAAGAGGGGAGGATGACATCATGAGGATGACCTAAGCATGACATAAGGGAAGGAGGTGTGGTTGATTAATAACCACACAAATTTCATGGTTAAAAAGGTAATTTACCAAAATCAAAAGCTAGTAACCAAGCAAACAACTCACAAAGCACAAAGATATTTCATTTCTTCATGAAGCTCTCGGCTTCTTTCTTAACAAAATGAAGATCCAAGCTCCACCACTTACTATTTGGCAAGGTATTTATCTAAGCTTCCCCATGGATAGTTACATACTTCCTATAAGTTTAAGCTTCTAATTCCAAGCCAATCTTTTTTTATAAATCAAGGAAGAAGATGGTGAATAGTACTTCTTGAAATTAATTTTTGTGTTCTTGATTTCTTTGAAAGATCAAGCTTGTAGGAGGTTAGATTAAGGCTTCCATGGGCATTCCAAGGATCTTTCATGTATTAAAAGCTTCAAGGAAGGTATAACTTTTCATGATCTTAGTTTTAGGTTTTGTTGTTTAGATTTCCTAATGTTTAGATGATGGGTTAGTGTAATGGGTGTGTAATCATGTTTAAAGCTTGTTATGAGTAGTTTGGTTGGTGAGAGGCATGATTATTGTGTGTTTAGAGATTGGTTGATTTTGTGATATTTTTGGAGTTGGAAATCTTGGTTATTAGTCAATGAACTTAAGTAAACTCTTAATTCATAATTGAGAAATAAGTATGAATTGGTAATATTGATTTGTTGGGGCTGTTGTAGTATGGTATGGATGGAGTTTTTATTGGGTTGTGAATTGGGATTGATTGGTGGTTGAATTGGAATGGTATAAATTTGGGAAATCGCGTAAACATAACCGTCGTAATGTCCGATTTACTTTAGACTGCTTTTGTTCATAACATTAGGACCCGAGAACTCCCTGCTAGGTTTTGACCATTTCCATGATTAGATAGTTCATGTTACGAGCTTCGTTTTAATATGTGTTTTGTTTGATTCCGATGTACGGTTTAGGAGAAACGACCGTTTTAAGTAACGACGTTTCGCGAACGAAACATTTCCCCTCACCTTACTTTGGAACCTTGGTTAAAGACCTTAAAGGACTAAATGGAGTATGAAACAATTATGTAAGGTGTAATAGGCAGTTGGTAAGACACTCGCGAAGGAATCGCCTTAAAACTCGTAATGGTTAAATTATTAAAAATGGTGGAGCCGAGGGTACTCGAGTGACTTAAGAGAATCAGTAAGCGCAAAATGAGCGTTAGAGTCTGAGTTGGTTAGAGTATAGTTTTACAAGTGACTTTGGTTTAATTCCAACTTACTTGTTGCTTATAGGTTACCAGACTCGTCCCGAGCCATTCGTAACCCCCAGTCGCTCAGGCAAGTTTTCTACCCGTTATAACTGTTGTTGTGATGTATATGTGTATATGCATGATCTTGCGATAAATGCATATTTGTTATTAGCAAATTCTTGCGATATATTGTAGCATGTGATATGGTACATATGCATGCCTATTTCGTATTCTTGCCATATATATCTGTTGGTTCAGTTGATAATACCTATGCTAGAGAATAGCGGTAATTTGCATATACCCTTAGTATAGGGACCCAAAGGTGAAAACATTTTCTAAAACCGGGAGTTGAGGATCCCGAGTAGACTTTATATATATATATATTTATATATATGGTTATAGTTTTAAAAACTATTAATCGAATAAGGTTTATTCGATAACTTTATATTATTTAATGAATATTATTTGAATATTCATTCAAGGACTTATGACTCTGTTTATTATATTTATTGATTATTAATTGAATATTCATTTGAGGATGTATGACTCACTTTATTTTATTTAATGAATATTATTTATAATATTCATTCGAGGTATTATGACTCCGCTTATTATTTAATAATATTCTTTATTTTATTAAAGAATAATGTTTCGATAATCAAACTTATTTTCGATTATTCAAATAAAGATAGTACTTTCGTATAAGTATATCTTTGGTTATTTAATATCCATTTCAAGTATGAGTGTTAAAACTTCTACTTCGAATATTTTAATAAGGATTATCTTTATAAGAATATTATTTAAATAATAATATTCAGATATTTCTAATATATTGGGACTGATTTATTTTAATAAATCAGCAGTACTCCAAACACTCTTTATAAAATGATTTCGAGTCTTCAAAATGATTTTTAAAGTTAGAGTGGACCCCAAAACTCATTTTTTTATATTTAAGATCTTCCTTTCAAAGGGGATTTAAATACTCGCTCAAAACCTGGGGGATCCAGCTCTGTGGTGCATTTTACATTCGCATCGTGGTTGCTGTTTTGAGAAAACAAATGAATTGATTACTTACCCAACGTTCGGGAAGTAAGCCCATCTAATTGAGTCGGCATAAACGACAGGCCAGGGTACGGTCTATCAAAGTGTAAGTGGCTGGGTGGCAGTCCATCAACGCGTAAGAGGCCGGGTTGCGGTCCAGCACAAGGTCCTTATGTGGCCAGGGTGATGACCGGTGGGGGATTCATCCATCTACTAGTAGAAAAGGTTACTTAATGGGTATCTTTGCCTGATCAGCAAGATATCGGGTTTATGCCAAAATTCTTTTCTTTCCAAATTCATTGGATATTACAACTCTGTTCATACTTTACATGACAGAGATTTTCAGGAAATGTATGAGATATATATATATATATATATGGATATATATATCAGGACTTAATGAAGTATCTCGTAACTTCATTATTTATAATGATATTTCAAAGATTGAATCTATTCAAGTCTTATCTTGTAGTCTCATATGGGTGATGAACTTTGAAACTGATTATAACTTGAACGGTGGTAGTTCAAGTAGTATTCGGATATAATTATATTGGAGTATCTTGTAACTTCATCTTTTAAACTTATATCTAGTAAATGATTATCTTATGCATGACAAAGATTTTCAGAAAAACGTTGAGACAAGGTTAGATATATGAGATCACCTTGCAATGATATTTTTATACAGTTATAAACTGGAACTCTGTGTATATTATGCATGGAAGAGGACTTCCAAGATTTTGAAAAGTATATATACATATATACATATATACTGAATATTTTATGACTTCATCACATTAAGATATCAACTTTGTTCATTTCTTTTGACCAAGACTTTCATGAGTACTATGAGAAGGCTCATATATTGTTAATCATATTACATATTATTTTGGTGGGCTTGCTGCTCACCCTTTCTTTCTTCTTTCATCACACAACAACAGATAGAAAAGATGAACAGGACCAAGCTCCCGATTCGCGAGCGGATAGGAAACGTTCCGCAGTTTCCTATAGGCGTTGATGTCGCTGTAGCTGAGGTAGGAACTACCAATAGGCTAGGCTTTCAACTTTCAATGTACCGGATTTATGTATATTTATGAATTGTAATAATGGCAAAGAAAATGTAAATTTATTCAGAAAACCTTTTAAGGTGTATTGGCAGATAATTGTGGAATAAAATGACTTGTGATTATTTTTGGTTGTTCATCTCTGAGATTATAACTTGTGGTGTGTGTGTTTATTGTGGGGTCACAGCACAGAGTAGTTGATTAATTATTAAGATTGGGTGTTATTAAGGGAAATGGAACTCGTGACAACCCGGATCCCCGACCCCGGATTTGGGGGTGTTACATATAATATACTCGGGAACATCGACTCCCGGTTTTAGAAAATGTTCACCTTTGGGTCCCCTATACTAAGGGTATACGCAACTACTGCTTATCTCTAGCATAGGTATTATGCAACTATAAGCATTGAAATCAACAGATAGATAACCAGATTACGAAACAGACATGCATATATACCATATCAGCATGCTCCAATATATCGCAAAATTTGCTAATAACAATCATGCACTTATCACAAGATAATGCATATACATATATTTACATCATAACAACAGTATAACGGGTAGAAAACTTGCCTGAGCGACTGGGGGTGGTAAAAGGATTGGGACAAGTCGGGTAACCTATAAACAACATATAAGTTGGAATTAAACCAAATTCGCTTAAGAATCTAGACTTTAACCAATAAGACTCTAACGCTTGCTTTTGCGCGTAACGATTCACTTATGTCGCTCGAGTACCCTCGGCTCCACCATTTTTAATAAATTAACCATTAAGAATTTTAAAGCGATTCTTTCGTGAGTACCTTACCAACTGCCTAATCCACTTAACATAATTGTTTCATATCCCAATTAGTCATTTAAAGTCCTTAACCAAGGTTTTAAAGTAAGGCACAGGGTAATGGTTCGGTCGTGAAACGCCGTTACTTAAAACGGTCGTTTCTCCTAAACCGTACATCGGATTCAAGCGAACCACATATCAAAACGAAGCTTGTAACATGAAATATCTAATCATAGCAATGGTCAAAACCTAATAGTGAGTTCTCGGGTCCTGATGTTAAGAACAAAAACAGTCTAAGGTAAATTGGGCATTATGGTGGCTATGTTTACGCGATTACCAAGTTTTAAACCACCCCAAACAACCACCATTCAACTCACAACCAACAATACAACCAACCCTCATCCAAAACTTACTACATCAGTCCCCAAACCTCAAGATTTTCCAATTTATACAACCCCACACATGAACTACTAGCTATACTTAAGTTTCATTAACTATAAACAAGATTTCAACATCCAAATCACTACAAATCCAATCCAAACTCTAAACACACAAGTATCATGCTTCTCATTTGCTATAACCATTAAAACCATCTTAATACTCAAAGTAAAGTTAGGGTTTAGAGGTGTTATACCTTCCTTGGAGTGATTAGAGTAGCTAGGAAGCCTTAAGAAGCCTTGAGAAGCCTTGAGATAGCTTAGGAATGCTTGGATCTTAAAGGAAATCAAAGAAAATAAAGTTAGTAATCTTGAAAACACTATTCATCATCTTCTTCCTTGATTTATTGGAAGAGATTCATGAAGAAATAGAAGCTTAAACTCCTAGGATATGCTTATCTAATCATAAGGGACCTTGGGTAATTACCTTGCAAATTAACAAAGCTAGATACTTGATTTTTGGAATTTTTCTCCTTGAAAAAATGAAAAAGCCGTGAGCTATGTGTTCTTGGGAGAGTATTTGCTTTGTTGAATGTTTTTGTGGTGGAAAATAAAGTGAATGGGATATTTGGATGATTTGTTGGTTGTTTAAAGTGAGTGGAGTATGACTAAACATGACATCATCTTGGTGACTTCATCTCTTGCCACTTGTCATCACTTGGTGGTGGAAGCATCTTCTTATGCTAATCCTTGCTTAATTTTTTGGTTAATGACCGCTTATCTGTTATACGGTTCGCTTAATTTTCGTTCTCGTTTATCGTTTGAGGGATCATACCCTGGATCTTATTACTTGGGTTCCCCTAAACCTTTCTCAATATATTATATTTCTTATATGATCCTCTCTTATAATCCTTGAATTTAAATCCTTTTTATCCTGTTACCTTATACTCAATTCTTTCGGTATCTGGTGGATTTTCGGAAAAAATCAAAGTGTTCGAATTTGGATTCTGACGATCTTTACATACACTTATATACCATATAGAGTACTAATAAGTTCTCAGAATAACAATAAAAGAACCTCTATAAAGTGTGGTATGAAAAGTTTTCTTATTCAGCATAATCAGCAAAATCACTATTCATAAGGGTTTCAAAAAAATTCCAAAAATTGGGGTTATTACAGTCTCCCCTCCTTAAAAGGATTCCGTCCCGGAATCAGATAGAAAATGAATAGGGATACTCTCTTAGCATTGCACTTTCTAACTCTCGAGTAAATTTTCCCATATTGTGGTCCTACCATCAAACTCTGCCTAGTTTGATAACCCTTCTCCTAAGCACTTGTTCCTTTTCAATCTATAACCCTTCCTGGTTGCTCCATATAGGTTACGTCGGGTTGCATGTCTATGCGCTCATGTGCCCCTATTTGTCTGACATCCGAATTATACTTCCTTAATATTGATACGTGGAACACGTTATGAACTTGCTACATGTTCGGGGGTAGGGCTAGCTCATATGCTAACTTCCCAATACGTCTTAATACCTCAAAGGGTCCAACGATTCGTGGGCTTAGCTTTCCTTTCTTTCCGAACCTTATCCATCCTTTCCAAGGGAATACCTATAACAGCACTAGGTCCCCTACTTCCTATTCCTTGTCCTTTCGTGTCAAATCAATATACTTCGTGTGCCCATCTTGGGCTACTACCAGCCGTCCTCTGATTAAATCTATTATATCCTTGGTCCTTTGGACCACTGCTGGTCCGGGCATCTTGCGCTCTACAACTTCATCCTAACATAAGGGAGATCGACATTGTCTTCCCTCAAGGATCTTATAAGGCGACATCTCGATAATGACATATGATCTATTGTCATAAGAAAACTCAATCCGTGTTAAGTGACCATTTCAAATTTTTTCAAGTCTATTGCACAGACTCTCATCATAGCTTCTAGCATTATAGCTTTTGCTTCTCAATACCCATTCTTTTCCAGTTCGTAGTCATTACTATCTTCCGTACATAATACTATACTGGTTACACTTTTGCTCGTTAGCATTCTATAACCTTTTAATAATTGCATCAACCTTAGTATCACGAACGCGTTAGATTCGGAATACCACCGCACTGATACTACTCCTTTCTAGCTGCTTCTATCTTTGAAAGCTTGATCCATCGTATAGAAGTAAAAGAATTTATTGAGAGATCACTATGATCATGAACACTTGTTATATCGCATAGTTAGTACAGAAGGTGGCCAGCCTTTAGTACTTGACAATCAATTAAACAACATGTGATCTCAACCAACACTCTTATAATCTTGTGAAAGAATTCAGCTTACATGAAATGAAAAGAAGAGAAAAGAACGAACTGAAGAGAATTGTATATATGTAAAAAAATATTGCCATAAAATATCTGGCTTGTAATCTACCTCTGAACTATAGAGGTTTGTCATAGGAGAACAAAATATATATGTATTTATATCAACATCAAGTATTATAGCATCATATTTCACATGCCTAAATATTTTTGCTATTTCGTCCATCATTCTATGGACCCATGCTCTTGCTCGAGCTCATAAACACTCACTTTTGAAACTCCCTCGACGTCGAAACTCGAATAAGGGATTTCATTCTAGACATCATTGTTACTAGAATTCTATGCTTGCACTGCAACCTTCCTCGTATAGTTATACGACTCTCTATTCATGAGAAGGAATAAGTATTCAATAGGTAGATAATCGACTTAATTAGCCTATCAATGATAACTTATACACCACCATGACCCGATTAGTGGTACTTACTCTCAACATCCATTCCAGTACAACTCTCACGGTTGTAAGTAATCGGCTCATTACTCGCAGAATCATTCCTGCATTACTATGGTCCACCACTGACCTACTGTAGTCATTCATTTTCTATGAAATCTTAATATCTAACCATATGGAGTCCATACATGTCGTATCAAATTCTTCTAAGGAGGCAACATAATCACCATTCCATGATTCATGAAGAACACTCCTGAACTTGGCGTACTTTCATGACATGAAGCAGATAAAATTGCAGAAGAGTTTCAATCAAAGCAATGATAGCAGGTTAATACCATTATTAACCATGTCTTTATTAGGAGACATGAAGCTCAAAGGTTCATTTAGTCCTTTCGTAACATGGTCCTGACTTATCTCAAGATAGTACCTTCTAAGATAGATAGCCCGCTCATGGCGATTACACGAATTAAACCTTTACCAAACTACTATTACGGTTGGGTATTGCACAGTCATCAGAAGGAATGTCAATCTTCCAAACCATAATACAACCTTCACGGCTTAAACCATCATCACTGTATTCCTCTGGCACGAGCGCCTATAATTATCCTCTTACATTTAAAGTGTCGGCCACCTCTTTGGCCTTTCCTGATACTAAAATTTCCTTACAATCAATGTCATTTTAACCACCTCCAACTAAATTTTCTACCTCATTTCAATCACTGCTTATGTGAAAATGCTTTTCTTAAATCCTGGTAAGAAAAAAAAATCACCATTTTTCCATAAGTCACTGCCTTAGTCTTTAAATATAAACATTATCATGGCTGACTCTCGATCGTACTTAGGACGTCTTTTATCTTGGGCCCTTCTTGCTTTAACAATTCTGACCTTCATTGGTTCAATCTATACTTCTTATGGTTTAACACTTGCCCATCTGGCATTATTATAATTATGCCATTTTTCCTTTATCAAATTTCTATTCTTGAGAACTTTGAATATTACCTTTCTCCTTATAAAACCTCTAAGGTTATCCTTAAATCGTTCCTCCTGTATTCCCTAGATACAGGGCATATCAAAATATCATTTACTAATACTAGAACCATTGTTTATACACTTCTGAAAAATTTCTCCACTGATCCTTAAAGGTTGTTGTTACCTTAATCCTTTCCAATTCATACTGTCAAAACTCATACTGTCCCTATTAAGGGTGAAATGCCAACCTTTATGCATTCCCCTATGGTTCATCTCAAGTTATCGAATTTATATCCTTAATTCCACCTTTAAAAAGGTACTTGCATCCTTCCATGGATAAATCAAGTCATATATCCTTGATAGATTATCTTATTCAATCATTCCCACCCAGATTGTCTATACCAATTTTACAATAGCATCCTTATTCAAACTGAGGTCAACCCATATGGCCTTCAAAAGATAATAATGGTTACCCGCTTTTCTTTCCTAATTTGGTAATGACAACAGGGATGTTCTGGAAGATATTGGTCGTGTTCAACGTGAACTTCTTCTTAATAATTCCTCATTTACTTTTGTTATTTATCTCAACAGTCATCTTAATGTTGGGATATTTTTTTATGCCTGGCGTCTCCCTTCCTGGGTATCAAGCCACCGGTCTTACACTTCACACTCTTGAAGGTCACTTCCTTCATCCAATTTTCCTAATTTCTTACTTTCTTGTCTCCTCAGTCTATCCGCGTCTCATTGTTTATCCATCGAACTATCTCAAGGTTTCCTCGAATCCTCCCAACTTAAAGGGGGTACAATATATATATATCTCTTATGCCTTCAACCATCAACTTTAACTTATGGTGAGTCATCCTCATCCCGACGATTACATACCTTTCTATTTCTATTACTATGAGTCTTTAGGGTTTCCTCATACCCAACTCCCTTATCATTCCTAAAACTCTATTGTCTTTATTTTTCTTTCCACTTCAGTTTCTTTTTATTTTCTTTTCTATTACAATCATTTCATGAACCCACTACTCATTGACTTCAAACATCATGTCATTCTGGGATTCTTGTCATCAGAACGAATCTTGACAACTTCTACAACTTAGCTTCATAGTTCATCATACTCGTCCGCCTTTGTTCTGGCTCTAAAGCTTTTACACTATCTCCCTAACCTTGGGAATTACTTTCTCGAAAACAATTGACTGAACATTAATCAGTTTATTCTAACCTCTGGCTCCGTGCCTTTCTTGGCCTTTCACCAGCGGGTGGCCTCTCTCTTAGGAGGGTAAGTGACAAAAACAGTCTTTTGCGCTTCATCAATCATTTAGAATATAAAATCATTTCTCTATTTCCTTTAGCTAGGCTCTTGCCTCGGCTAGGTTAGCTTGTTCATTGGAACTCTGAGAGCTTGGTGACTTAAAGGTCCTAAAAGAATTTCTCACCGCATTGTTTCCTCAAAGTGGAGGTTGGGAATAAAAGTATAAGTTCTGTTTAGACAGGTCCATGAATTGCCCAATAGGAGTACCATCCTGGTTCTCCCTATCTTGTTCGACTTCTGTTTTCTCATTATGAAACGTTTCAACCTTCTCCCATAATCGGGGTTATCTTATACGTTAAAAAACTTGTTTTCCACTCTATTATGTTATGGGTTCTTTCTTTCTTGATGGCAACCTCCCTGACTATCACATTCAGGGTTTGCCCTAAATCTTATTCCTCAAACTATGGCTCTCATCTAAGTTCTCATCCTTAAGCTCTTGAACTTTTAGAACCCAAATTCTGTAGGAACACCTCACTATCCCCTTATTATCTTCTCGATATGGATCTCTTCTTCAGTCATTGACTCTCTGCCTTCATTCATCACTTTTTCTTGGCACAATATTATATTTTCCAATAATCCAGAACGCATAGCGATCTCAAACAGCTTTTCGGTACCGGCTCCGGTTGCGTTCACTTCTATTTCCATTTTCTCAAAATATCTAATCAACTATCTTAGAGACAATATCATCTTGAGTTTCTCCTTTCTACTAAGGGCATTAGCCACCATTTTGGCTTTCCCTGGATGATAAAGAATCTCATAATCGTAATCCTTGATTAGCTCTAACCACCTCATTTGGCGCATGTTGAGCTCTTTCTGCGTGAAAATGTACTAGAGCACTTATGGCTTGTGTAAATCTCGCACTTCTCTCCATACAAGTAGTGCCTCCAATCTTTAGGGCAAAACTATTGCCACGAGCCCAAGCTCATGGGTGGGGATATCGAATTTTATATTCCCTTAATTGTCTTGAACGCGATTACCTTGCTGTGCTGTACAAGAAGCACCCTAATTCCTTATGCGAAGCGTCACTACACTTCACAAAATCTCATTTTCCATCCGACAACGCCAACATAGGGGACGTCACCAACCTTTGGTTCAGTTCTTAAAAGTTGTTCTCGCATTTCTCTGTCCATTCGATCTTCTCAGTCTGACGAGTAAGCCGCGTTAAAGGGGCTACTATCTTTACAAACTTGAACGAACCTCCGGCAGTGACCGGCCAATCCTACCTCTGGTAGTCGCCCTAACCATGGTTATCAATTCCTCAGCGATCATCTCTTCAGTCTTGTTAGGATCCTCCACGAGATCCTTCTCAACATCAATCCCTTCTGGGACAACATCCTCAACCGCTACATCCTCAATATGAATATCATCCGGTCCCTCATTAGGGTGTTCCATTGGATCCACAATCCGATCCCCAATCAGTAATAAAACATCATCGCGCTGTTGCTCCTCAACCTCAGGGTTCGGAGTCCCGCTACTATATACGATAATGAACTACACTTCTATCATGATATTTATAAGGGTTCCCATAAGGGTTTTAACTGTCAGTACTACGTTAGGTAGCCCGACTATGAACTTGGCAAGAGTTCTTATTATCTTAGTGAACTTATTATCTTAACGTCACATCATCTCTGAGGTTTATAACGCTTAGCTCTGATACCATTTCTGTAACACCCCCAAATCCGGGGTCGGGGATCCGGGTTGTCACGAGTTCCATTTCCCTTAATAACACCCAATCTTAATAAACAACCAACTACTGCGTACTGTGACCCCGCAATAAACACACACACCATAAGTTATAGTCTCAGAGATGAACATCCAAAAATAACACAAGTCATTTTATTTCAAAATTATAAGCCATTACACCTTCAAAAGGGTTTCTGAATAATTTACATATTCTTTGCCATTATTACAATTCATAAATATACATAAGTCTGGTACATCGAAAGTTGAAAGCCTAGCCTATTGGTAGATCCTACCTCAGCTACACGGCATCAACGCCTACAGGAAACTGCGGAACGTATCCTATCTGCTCGCGAATTGGGAGCTTGATTATGTTCATCTTGTCTATCTGTTGTTGTGTGATGAAAGAAGAAAGCAAGGGTTAGCAACAAGCCCACCGAAATGATATGTATAATAATTAACAATATATGAGCATTCTCATAGTACTCATGAAAGTCTTGGTCAAGAAGAAATGAACCAAGCTGATATCTTAACGCGACCAAGTCGCAAAATATTCAGTATATATATACATATATACTTTTCACAATCTTTGAAATCCTCTGACATGTATAATATACACAGAGTTCCAGTTTATAACTGTATAAAAATATCGTTGCAAGGTGATCTCATATATCTAACTTTGTCTCAACGTTTTTCTGAAAATCTTTGACATGCATAAGATAATCATTTACTAGATATAAGTTGAAAAGATTAAGTTACAAGATACTCCAATATACTTATATCTTTTCCGAATACTACTTGAACTACCACCGTTCAAGTTATAATTAGTTTCAAAAGTTCATCACACTGATGAGACTACAAGATAAGACTTGAATAGATTCAATCTTTGAAATATCATTTGAAAGAAATGAAGTTACGAGATACTTCATTAACTCCCGATATATATATACCTATATATATATATATACATTTTATACACTCCTTGAAAACCTCTGTTATGAAAATTATAAACAGAGTTGCAATATCCAATGAATTTTGGAAAGGAGAAAACCTTGGCATAAACCTGATATCTTGCTGATCAGGCAAAGATACCAATAAGTAACCTTTTCTACTAGTAGATGGACGAATTCCCCACTGGTCATCACCCTGGCCGCAATAGGACCTTATGCTGGACTGCCACTCAGCCACTTATGCATTTGATGGACTCCCACTGAGCCACTTACACTTTCATGGACGCTTACTGAGCCCATGTTGCTTATGCCGACTCAATAGATGGACTTACTTCCCGAACGTTGGGTAAGTAATCAATTCATTTATAAAAACAGCAACCTCGTTGCGAATATAAAATACACCACAGAGCCGGATCCCTCAGGTTTTGAGCGAGTATTTAAATCCCCTTTGAAAGGAAGATCTTAAATATAAAAATGAGTTTTGGAATCCGCTCTAATCTTTTAAAATCATTTTGAAGACTCGAAAATATTTTTTAGAATGTTTGGAGTAATGCTGATTTAATGACATAAATCAGTCCCGATATATTAGAAAATATCTTAATATTATTATTTAAACAATATTCCCATAAGGATAATCTCTATATAAATAATTTGAAGTAGAAGTTTTAAACTCATACTTGAAATGAATATTGAATAACCAAAGATATACTTATACGAAAGTACTATCTTTATTTGAATAATCGAAAATAAGTTTGATTATCGAAACATTATTCTTTAATAAAATAAAGAATATTATTTAGTAAATAATCGGAGTCATAAGTCCTCAAATGAATATTCAAATAATATTCATTAAATAATATAAACTGAGTCATATGTCCTCGAATGAATATTCATTAAATAATATAAACTAAGTCATAAGTCCTCGAATGAATATTCAAGTAATATTCATTAAATAAAATAAAGTTATCGAATAAAACTTATTCAATTAATAGTTTTGAAAACTATATCAATATATATATATATAAATATATATATATATATATATAATATACTCGGAAACATCGACTCCCGGTTTTAGAAAATGTTCACCTTTGGGTCCCCTATACTAAGGGTATACGCAACTACTGCTTATCTCTAGCATATGTATTATGCAACTATAAGCATTGAAATCAACAGATAGATAACCAGATTACGAAACAGACATGCATATATACCATATCAGCATGCTCCAATATATCGCAAAGTTTGCTAATAAAAATCATGCACTTATCACAAGATAATGCATATACATATATTTACATCACAACAACAGTATAACGGGTAGAAAACTTGCCTGAGCGACTGGGGGTGGTAAAAGGCCTGGGACAAGTCTGGTAACCTATAAACAACATATAAGTTGGAATTAAACCAAAGTCGCTTAAGAATCTAGACTTTAACCAATTAGACTCTAACGCTTGCTTTTGCGCTTAACGATTCACTTACGTCGCTCGAGTACCCTCGGCTCCACCATTTTTAATAAATTAACTATTAAAAATTTTAAAGAGATTCTTTCGCGAGTACCTTACCAATTTCCTAATCCACTTAAAATAATTGTTTCATACCCCAATTAGTCATTTAAAGTCCTTAACCAAGGTTTCAAAGTAAGGCGAGGGGTAATGGTTAGGTCGCGAAACGCCGTTACTTAAAACGGTCGTTTATCCTAAACCGTACATCGGATTCAAGCGAACCACATATCAAAACGAAGCTTGTAACATGAACTATCTAATCATGGCAATGGTCAAAACCTAATAGTGAGTTCTCGGGTCCTGATGTTAAGAACAAAAACAGTCTAAGGTAAATCGGGCATTACGACGGCTATGTTTACGCGATTACCAAGTTTTAAACCACCCCAAACAACCACCATTCAACTCACAACCAACAATACAACCAACCCTCATCCAAACCTTACTACATCAGTCCCCAAACCTCAAGAGTTTCCAATTTATACAACCCCACACATGAACTACTAGCTATACTTAAGTTTCATTAACTATAAACAAGATTTCAACATCCAAATCAATACAAATCCAATCCAAACTCTAAACACACAAGCATCATGTTTCTCATTTACTATAACCATAAAAACCATCTTAATACTCAAAGTAAAGTTAGGGTTTGGAGGTGTTATACCTTCCTTGGAGTGATTAGAGTAGCTAGGAAGCCTTAAGAAGCCTTGAGAAGCCTTGAGATAGCTTAGGAATGCTTGGATCTTAAAGGAAATCAAAGAAAATAAAGTTAGTAATCTTGAAAACACTATTCATCATCTTTTTCCTTGATTTATTGGAAGAGATTCATGAAGAAATAGAAGCTTAAACTCTTAGGATATGCTTATCTAATCATAAGGGACCTTGGGTAATTACCTTGCAAATTAACAAAGCTAGAAACTTGATTTTTGGAATTTTTCTCCTTGAAAAAATGAAAAAGCCGTGAGCTATGTGTTCTTGGGAGAGTATTTGCTTTGTTGAATGTTTTTGTGGTGGAAAATAAAGTGAATGAGATATTTGGATGATTTTTTGGTTGTTTAAAGTGAGTGGAGTATGACTAAACATGACATCATCTTGGTGACTTCATCTCTTGCCACTTGTCATCACTTGGTGGTGGAAGCATCTTCTTATGCTAATCCTTGCTTAATTGTTTGGTTAATGACCGCTTATCTGTTATACGGTTCGCTTAAT
The DNA here is from genome assembly GCF_009905375.1 of Apium graveolens. Lineage (NCBI taxonomy): Eukaryota > Viridiplantae > Streptophyta > Magnoliopsida > Apiales > Apiaceae > Apium > Apium graveolens. Next base: position 50,937 of record NW_027417335.1, read on the forward strand.
TTTCGTTCTCATTTATCATTTGAGGGATCATACCCGGGATCTTATAACTTGGGTTCCCCTAAACCTTTCTCAATATATTATATATTCTTATATGATCCTCTCTTATAATCCTTGAATTTAAATCCTTTTTATCCTGTTACCTTATACTCAATTCTTTCGGTATCTGGTGGATTTTCGGGAAAAATCAAAGTGTTCGAATTTGGATTCTGACGATCTTTACATACACTTATATACCATATAGAGTACTAATAAGATCTCAGAATAACAATAAAAGAACCTCTACAAAGTGTGGTATGAAAAGTTTTCTTATTCAGCATAATCAGCAAAATCACTATTCATAAGGGTTTCAAAAAAATTCCAAAAATTGGGGTTATTACATCACTTCACTCCCTCCCTCCCCTTTTTCCTCCCTCTCGGCCGAAGCCTCCCCACCACCTCTTCTTTCATTTTTTTTTCTTTCCTTTTTAAACACTTTGATCAAGGAGCTAGTTCCCTCATATTCTCACCTTTATACTTGAATATTTAGCTCATAAAAGGTATGTTTAACTATGTGTTGATGTGTTTTTTAGCCAAGATTTAGGCCTTGAATTCTCATGGATTTAAGAACTAAAATCATAAGGGCTTAAAGATATGGACTTGATATGATCTTGGAGGAGTATTTTTACTTCAATATTCCAAGTCATAATCTTGTTCATAGCATTTGACAATGATTTATTAGAAGAGCGGAATGAATATGGTTGATTCTTTAGAAATTTCTATGAAAATGACTTTGCATGTTGCTTATAAACCATTTTGCTTCAAAAATGATGAGATATGATGTTTAAACTCTTGAATGCTATGCATATCTTCAAGTATATTAAGTTTTAAGACTTGCATGTTAATTATAGCCCTTGCATGTTGAGATTTGCCTTTGCATGTTGATTTAAAAGTATTTTTAGACTAGGAACCATACTTGCTTGCTATGAGCTTTGATACTTGATTTTTATAAGATGCATGCCACAAATTTTATGTTAAAATGATAGATTAATTATTTCATGGCTAGAAGAGATTAAAATCAGTAGGGCTCAAGTATTTAACCCAAGTATATAACTCCAGTTTTTGGCTTAAAACCCGAGATCATGATAGTAGTATTGTAGTTGATCTTTTAACCTCTTGATACTTGATTATTGTGAGTTGCATGCCATGTTTCCCTTGATTAAATGCTAGTTTAAAATGTATATGATGATAGTAGCATAAAATCAGTAGGTGTCATGATGTTTCCATGCATGTGTAGTTCGAATTATTGCTTTAAAAATGACTAAGCAATGGCTTGTCTTGTAGGTGTTACTTTGCATGTCCTTATAATTGATTGCTTGTTAAATAAATTTGTAATTCAACTTTGTGCACTATAGGTCAGTAGGTTTTAGCATGACATTAGGTTTGGTTGTTGGTTGGTTTATTGGTTTTGATGGTATGCATTTGTGAGGCCTTGTTAGGTCCAAGTTCAGTGGAGTTAGGAATTGGTATGTACTTGAGTCCAGAAGCTTTAGTTTGGGTAGAATCATGCATTTGGTTAGGTGCACATGCACAAAACCGAGAGGAACTCAAAACATGGCAGATTTGGTACAAGTCCATATTTGACCCATTATAACCATGTTTTAGGATAAGTATTTATTGGAACTTGGTTTATAATAGTACAAAGAAGTCTTAGGAAGCTTCAAAAGTCATTAAAATCAATAATTGAACAATTTAGGTGAGTTTTAAGTTGGTAAAAATAGGGCAGTTTGGAAACCAGGGAAGGCAGATTTATGTCAACTTCCACTTGAGGCCTAGGGAGGCCCAAGTGAGGTTTTTGTGTCATGCAAACTCTAAGAGTTAGTTTAGAGTCTTAGGAACCTCAGAGAGTTGGTTTGAAGTGAAGGCCCAAGGTGGAGATATCTCATTTCCACCAAAACACCCGAGAGTCACCATAAGAGTTGTATTAGGAATCCTATGAGGAATGCATTATGTTTAAGTGCTTTATGAGTGAGGCCTTGATGTCAAGTCAAGTTTGGGAGTTGTATTGTGACGGCCTCAACCCCGGGGTCAAGAGTTGATTTCACTATACACCATTATCAAAAATATAAACAACAGAATTATTATTAAAATATACTAGTTTGACCCCAAACCAAGATCTGATCCAGGTTCAAGTATGATTCAGGTTCTCACTAATACAAACTCTTTATTCAACATCTAACACACACTAACTTTATTCAGCAACTCCTCAGACCTCATGGCCTGATATAAACTACCTCAGAGGAGCCGGGTCCAGTAGGGGCGGGAATATGGGTCGGTCTGACCGGTCTTCTAGGCATCTGCGAGATATACATAACAGTTTGCAAGGGTGAGCATAATCGCTCAGCAGTACCAAAATATAAATAACAGAATAAAACAATAATGTAACAATAATAGGAACATAGCTGTAATCATGATATCAACATTTCATAATGAAAATCAGGGATAACTGGATATCACTAACTAGCATGCTTGATTAAAACAACATAGTATTGTGCTGTGTAAATACCAGAGTCCAATTTTAACATGCTAATCATTTTGTAAAACCGCTATATCAACTACTTATGCTCTTATGTAAATCACAAATCCCAATCAGATATATAGCGGATATGTGAAGACAGCTGATCAGGTTATCAACACCAGACGGCTCTAACTGCCATCCCATTTACCTGTTCCGGGACTCAGAGACTAGCTAGATCTCTGACCCGCTAGACTAATCGGTTTTATAGTGCACGCAACCGAATTAGCCTCTTACGCCACCTCAATAGGCCTACTCTGGCCCCAATGTATCTCATATCTGACCATTTTATCCAGTTTCAAAACACTTGTACCTATCTCATTTTCAAAATCATTTATTTAACCAGCACACATATGAAATCCCTTTCACAAATCATTTCATTCGAGATAGGTACCTTTTGAAGTTACTTTTCCCCTAAATTATTTGAAAACAGTGATTTATAACTATAGGGGGTACGTATCTTAAAACGTTTCTGTTCCATTACGAGAATAAAACATTTAGCTATTTATATGTACCGAACCATAAAAGAATGGTCAGGGGTACTTGCCTTGCAATACTTTACAAAACCCTAAGTAGCTTTCACGTTGACTTTAATCCCGGGAAAACTCGGTGGGAATCTACAGATATAGAATACCCTAATCAGTTACACCGACATGCTTGATATCCTCAAATTCTAACAACTCAATCCGATAACCCGACTCGTATTATTAATATTATACACATAATCACGTAATCACAATATTCCGAACATAAATAGGGGTAACACGTAGAATATAGTTATGTACATTTACAACATATTTTTAGAAAATTTTGGCAGCATCTTATTTGTTTATAAGACTACCCGTCGATTAGGATCGACGTCGAAAATCACAACAATCCACAATATTATTCCACCATTTATACAATGTACATCCCAACACCAATCAAAATTAATTATTTAAATCCGAACATATTTTACATAATTATTTTATTTTATTTATTTATAAAATTTAGGACTCAGAACATCGTCATCACCGTCCACCGTTGACTCACCGAAGTTCATCATCAACGGCGGTAAAATTTTACGGGTACCCGATTAATTTCGGGTTTCCATCGTAAATTCTACCAATTATTTTAAAACCATTTCCAACACGAATAATTAATATCACGAATATTACTCAATAATTCCCTGCAATAAAAGAAATTTAAAAAAATTAAAATTTGCAATAATCCAACCCGACAGAACATGAACAGCCCACAAAATCCAAACCACCAGCCCAACAGTCAACATAACCGTAAGGCCCAACAACAAAAACCAAGGCCCGAATGCACAGGCCCAACAAAGAAACCACAGAGCAGCAACCGTAGCACACACGGCCACGCGCCGCCCACACACACACACCGTACACAGCACAGCACACACACAACACATCACATATGCACACACAGAGCACACACATGTATGTATATATATATGTATACCAACTGAGCAAAATTGAACCAAGTCAAATTGAAGAACAGCGGCGGCTCACCGGAAAAACAAGCCGGAAAGAAACAGTAAGAGGAACGAAGCCCAGGGAAGCAAAAAGGAAAAAGATGATAGCCGAGAAGAAAAAGCCGAGCAAAACTCGAAGTATTCGAGAGAGAACAGAGAGAATCGAGATACAGTCGAGAGAGAGACAAAGAAAAATGATGTTTATCCCCTCCCCCAATTTGATTACTCACCCTCCTGAATTAACCAACGCACGACACATGTCCAACTTCGTTGGATACGTGTCGTTTTATTTTCGTTTTAACTAACTGCAAGCCCGACACGCTGTATTAATCTATTTTTAAGGGTACAATTCTTAAATAAGTATTAATCAGAACATTGCCAAAATAGGCTTAATATGATACAAATATCCCGAAGTTATTTAAATCATAAGTTTCGAAATTTTAAAAAAAATTTAAGGTACGCTTTATACCCGCTTTTTTTAACGAATAACGAAACAACGCGCGGGTAAAACGATTTCCGAAAATTTCCAAAATAATTTTAAAATTCTCAGAATAATACGAACTTGATAAAATAAAATTTTCGTGACTTTTAAAGAATTTTTGAATTAAATAGGGATTTTACAAATAAGCACACTCAGAATATTATTTAAAAATAAATAATCAACGAAGTATTGATTTCTCAATTTTATAAAGTCCTAAAAATAATTATTGAAATTATAAAATTAGAAAATAAATTTTAAAGACAATTCAAATATTTATGGAATTAAAACTACAATAAAATCACTATCACAAGTCAAATTAAATCATATAACTCATTAGTAAATCACACAATTCAATCCACCTAACAACAATCATAAATCATAAATAATTAAATAAAAAAAAATCAACACTGCTGCCAAAAACCAATACACACATTTTATTTATTTACTTAAACCTTTAATACACTTCCAAATAAAATAAAAATATACGAGTCGTTATATTCTTTCCCCCTTAAAAAGATTCTGTCCCCAGAATCTGACTCAACTAAATAAATGAGGATATTTATCAAGCATGTTTGACTCTAATTCCTATGTAGATTCTTCTACTCGAGGATTTCTCCACAAAACTTTTACTATTGGAATCGACTTATTCCTAAGGACTCGTTCCTTACGGTCTAGGATTCAGACCGGTTGTTCTACATAGGACAAATCTGGTTGAAGTTCAATCGGTTCATATTCTATGACTTGATTAGAATTAGGGACATAGGGTTTCAATATAGATACATGGGACACATTATGAATGTACTGCCACTGCGGTGGTAACGCTATCTCATAAGCGACCTTTCCTACTCTCTCCAAAACCTCAAAGGGTCCTATAAATCTAGGGCTAAGTTAACCCTTCTGACCAAATCGCACTAACCCTTTCCAAGGTGACACCTTTAGTAATACTAGTGCTCCTATCTCGAAATCCATATCTTTCCTATGTAAATCTGCATACTTTTTTTGTCTATCTTGGGCTGCTTCCAACCTTTTCCGAATCAATACTATGGCATCTCTGGTTTGCTGAACCAACTCAGGTCCTGACACTTTCTTTTCTCCTACCTCATCCCAATACAACGGTGATCTACACTTACTTCCATACAAAGCTTCGTAAGGCGGCATCCCAATACTGGCATGATAACTGTTATTATATGAGAACTCAATCAAAGGTAGATGCTCATCCCAATTACCTTTAAAATCCAGAACACAGACTCTCAACATATCCTCTATGGTCTGAATCGTTCTCTCACTTTGGCCATCCGTCTGAGGATGATAAGCGGTGCTCATATTCAATTTCGTTCCTAGGCACTCTTGGAATTTAGTCCAGAACCTGGAATTAAATCTCGGGTCTCGATCCGACACTATAGAAACAGGCACTCCATGTTTGGTAACTATCTCATCCAAGTATAACTTAACTAGCCTTTCCAACGAATACCTTTTATTAATCGGAAGGAAATGCGCTGACTTAGTCAACCTATCATTGATTACCCAAATAGCATCATGATTCGCTCTCATCTTTGGCAATCCCACTACAAAATCCATAGCAATGTCTTCCCATTTCTATTGGGGAATTTCCAAATATTGTAACAATCCACTGGGTCGTTGATGCTCTGCTTTCACCGTTTGACACACATGACATCTACTTACCCAAGCAATATCCTTCTTCATTCCTGGCCACCAAAAATTCCTTTTCAAGTCCTGGTACATCTTGGTACTACCAGGGTGAATAGAATACCTAGAGTTATGTGCTTCCTGCAATGCTTCGTTCTTCAACTCCGTTACATTAGGAATCCAAACTCTGGACGAAAATCTATACAAACCTTGACTATCTTTTTGAGTACACAACTCTTCTCCCGTCAACATATCCGATTCCTGTTCCATAACTCCTTCTTGACACCTTTTGATCTTTTCTATCAATGCCGGTTGGAAAGTAACTTCATACAATTCCTCTTGGCTTTCGCCAGATACTCGAATCTCAATTTCCATTCTTTCTAAGTCTTGTGCTAATTCCTCCGCAATGTTAACCATATTCAGTCTTTTTTTTCTACTCAAGGCATCAGCCACCACATTAGCTTTACCTGGGTGATAGTTAATCGAACAATCGTAGTCCTTAATCAACTCCAACCACCTTCTCCGTCTCATGTTCAAATATTTCTGCATGAATATGTACTTCAGGCTCTTATGGTCTGTGTAAATATCGCATTTCTCGCCATACAAGTAGTGACGCCATAACTTTAAAGCAAATACTATAGCCGCCAATTCAAGGTCATGAACTGGATATTTTTGCTCGTGAGGCTTTAGCTGTCTGGAGGCATAAGCAATCACTTTGTCATGCTGCATTAACATACATCCCAATCCTTTCAAAGAAGCATAACTATAGATTACAAAGTTTCCTGTCTCATCTAGCAATGCTAACACTGGAGCCGTTACTAGTCTTCGTTTTAACTCCTGGAAACTCTCTTCACACTTTTCCGTCCAAACGAACTTCTCATTCTTCCTGGTCAACTTGGTTAGTGGGGATGCAATCTTCGAGAAATCTTTCACAAACCTTCGATAATATCCTGCTAATCCAAGAAAACTCCTTATTTCCGTTGGTGTCTTTGGTTGTTCCCACTTGGATACGGCTTCGATCTTTACTGGGTCTACTTTGATACCTTCCTTACTCACCACGTGTCCAAGAAACTGTACTTCCGTTAGCCAAAACTCACACTTAGAAAACTTCGCATACAATCGCTTTTCTCTTAATTTCTGAAGGGCAATCTGCAGATGCGCTGCGTGATCTTCTGGATTTTTCGAATATATGAGGATGTCATCAATAAATACAATAACAAATTTATCTAAATACTCCTTATATACCCTATTCATCAAATCCATAAAAGCTGCTGGTGCATTCGTCAATCCAAACGACATTACTAGAAACTCGTAATGGCCATACCGTGTTTTAAATGCAGTCTTGGGGATATCTTCAGGCTTTATCTTCAGTTGGTGGTAGCCAGATCTTAAGTCAATCTTTGAGAAGTAACATGCTCCCTTAAGCTGATCAAACAAATCGTCTATTCGTGGCAAAGGATACTTATTCTTTGTTGTCAACTTGTTCATCTCCCTATAATCAATGCACAATCTCATACTTCCATCCTTTTTCTTCACAAATAGCACTGAAGCACCCCACGGGGAAACACTAGGTCGAATAACTCCCTTATCCAAAAATTCCTGAAGTTGCTTAGCCAATTCTTTCATTTCCATCGGGGCCATCCTGTATGGAGCCTTAGAAACAGGTTCAGCTCCAGGTATCAAATCAATGGAAAACTCTATCTCACGATCAGGTGGCAATCCTGGTAATTCTTCTGGGAAAACGTCAGGGAATTCTCTTACTATAGGGATCTCATCCAAAATAGGGATCTCTTTCTTCATATCCACCACATGAGCCAAGTACGCCTCACATCCTTGCCGCATCAATCTTTTTGCTTGCATCACTGAAAGAAACTTCCTATCTTGTCTCTGTCCTTGGTAGCTGATCCTTTTATTATCTGGGGTGAACATAACAACTCTCTTTTTCTTACATTCTATATTCGCCTTATGTAAAGATAACCAATCCATGCCTAAAATAACATCAAAATCTCCCAACTCAAAGGGTATTAAGTCAACAGGGAACATGTACCCTGAAATCTCTAGGGAACAACTAGGACAAAATTGTTTTACAGGTACTTTATCTTTATTAGCCACTTCTATGGTCAGAGGTTCGTCTAGGTCTTCTAACATCAATTGCATTTTATTCACACAATTCACAGATATAAAAGATTTGGACGCTCCCGAATCAAACAAAACGTTAGCAGGTACGAAATTAAGAATAAGCATACCTGCAACCACATCAGAGTCATGAACTGGAGACTTCTGGGTCATCTTAAAAGTCCTAGCTCTAGCAGTACTGGTTGCTGGTCCTTGGGACACACTCCTTCCGATATTACCTTGAGTCACTGATTTGCAATTCCTAGCTATGTGTCCCACTTTGTCGCAACTAAAACAAGTAACTCCTTGAATCTCAGACTTACACTCCGTGGAATAGTGACCTTTCTGTCCACACTTAAAATAATTAACATTCTCTTGGCACTGTCCACTGTGCTTTTTCCCACACATCTTACAATCAGCCACTGGCTTACTCATCCTCGTCGGGGCAGAGTTAACTGATGTTGTTCCGGGTTTAGCTTGGGGAAAATTCTGCCTTTTAAACTTCTTATTCTTATTCTTGCCAAACCAACGCTGGAACTTCCGACTTACTATTCCTGATTCTGACTTAGCGGGTCCACTTTCAAATTTCCTCTTCTTCTCACCCTGCTCTTTTGCAGCTAACTTCTGATCACTCTCTATTACTAAGGCAGCCTGGACTACCGAAGTATAAGTCTTAAGCTGTAAAGCTACAACTCTACTCCTTATTTCTGGCTTCAACCCTTGTTGAAAGCACTTCGCTCGTTGAGCTTCTGAACTCACATATTCCGGTGCTATACGGGCCAACACCGTAAACTTCGCTTCATATTCCGTGACACTCCTATCTCCTTGTTTCACTTCCAAAAATTCCATCTCCATTTGACTTTGGAGACAATCTGGAAAGTATTTTTCCAAAAACAATTCTGTAAATCTGGTCCAGGGAACTGGACATTCTCCTTCTAGGGCTCGTATAGATTCCCACCAATAATTTGAATCATTCCTCAGAAAATAACTAGCATAATCAGTCTTTAAATCCTCACTCACCTTGGTGAGCGTAAACGCTTTTTCCATTTCCTTTAACTATATCCTGGCAGCAACAGGATCTACTTCTCCTTTAAACTCTGGGGGCTTGACTGCTTGAAAAGACTTAAAACTAACACCTTGATTTGCCCCTCTCATCTCATGCTGCTGTTGGATTCGTAGTTGTTGCTGTTGGATTTGATGTTGTTGTTATTGTATGAGCTGCTGTTGCTGTTGTTGTTACAGTTGCAATTGTTGCTGCTGATTCTGGAATTGTTGTTGCTGTTGGGCCAGCTGTACAGTCTGCTGACGCAACAAGTTCATTAAGTCACTCATAGAAGGATCCCCAGCAGATCCGTTATTGGGCTGAGAATTTCTCTTTGGTGGCATCTCCTGAAACATAACAGCCATATATAAGAAAATGGATTGCTCCAGCAGTTTATATTTATGCATCAGGAGAGCGTTGCCACAAAGATAATATTCTCATCCCCAGTTTAATTGGATCCATCCTGAGTGAATGATTATAGTCTAAAAAAAATGCCAGCAACAGAAACAACAATAATAGCAACGCATAATATATAAAAAAACTGAACAATAAAATAAAGCAGCTGAAATACAGTAATCAACAGAATCCAACTAGTACAACTGAAAATCCAACTGAAAAGAACCATCCGAACACACACCAAAATTGGCTGTTATAACAGCCTCGCCTACTACAAACTATCACAACATAATGTACATATACAAAGTAAACAACTACAGTCTCCTAGAGGTCAACTCGGAGCTCTGCATCCCTCTATTGCAGCTCTGTCTAGCCACTACCACTGCCACCAATGGGACCTAGCTCAAACACTAGCCAGTTCACTAGGTCCTGATACTGCACAACTCTAAACTCTGAACTAATGAAACGGTTAACAGATCTAGCCCTCTCTACTGCCATCTGGGTCAATGCTCTCACACGGGCTCGCACCTCAGGGGAAGGGGCAGGGATGCCCTGGAAAGGTGCAACAGGTATCTGATCAAACTGAGCAGCAAACTCCGGACTCTGATCTCTGATAAAGGAAGTATTCACCGCCCTATGAACATGGCAAGGGATCGGTGAAGAGGTACCACTAGGGGCCACAGGAGGTACCAGAGGTCTCATCATGAAAGAACTGGGACCGCAGCCGGGAGGGAAATCCCTGACAGCAGACACAGACCTACGTACCCAACGGAGACGAGGACCAGATCCAGGGATGTCTCGAGGCACAAAAGAAGGGACTGGTGGAGGAGGCATAGGGGTCTCCTCGGTAACAGCATTAGGGGGTCTCTCGGAATCTGAGCTATCCGAATTAGAGGGATTCTCCCAAGATGGAGAGCTCGAAATCGCAATAGGCCACTGTCAACATAATAAATATACAGGCAAGACACAGCCAGGTCAAGGCAATTCTATCAAACAATTAATAGATGCCAGGATAACACCGTCGGAACCCTCGACTGACTCTAAAGGTTTGGTCCTCTATATGAGTTGCTGACTCACTCCTAAAAACTCACATTATCATCCACTCGACACAATCCCCAACCTGAATCAGGGACTTGAACCTGTAGCTCTGATACCAACTGTGACGGCCTCAACCCCAGGGTCAGGAGTTGATGTCATTATACACCATTATCAAAAATATAAACAACAGAATTATTATTAAAATATACTAGTTTGACCCCAAACCAAGATCTGATCCAGGTTCAAGTATGATTCAGGTTCTCACTAATACAAACTCTTTATTCAACATCTAACACACACTAACTTTATTCAGCAACTCCGCAGACCTCATGACCTGATAAAACTACCTCAGAGGAGCCGGGTCCAGTAGGGGCGGGAATATGGGTCGGTCTGAATGGTCTTCGAGGCATCTGCGAGATATACATAACAGTTTGCAAGGGTGAGCATAATCGCTCAGCAGTACCAAAATATGAATAACAGAATAAAACAATAATGTAACAATAATAGGAACAGAGCTGTAATCATGATATCAACATTTCATAATGAAAATCAGGGATAACTGGATATCACTAACTAGCATGCTTGATTAAAACAACATAGTGGTGTGCTGTGTAAATACCAGAGTCCAATTTTAGCATGCTAATCATTTTGTAAAACCGCTATATCAACTACTTATACTCTTATGTAAATCACAAATCCCAATCAAATACATAGCGGATATGCGAAGACAGCTGATCAGGCTATCAACACCAGACGGCTCTAACTGCCATCCCATTTACCTGTTCCGGAACTCAGAGACTAGCTAGGTCTCTGACCTGCTGGACTAATCGGTTTTGTAGTGCGCGCAACCGAATTAGCCTCTTACACCACCTCAATAGGCCTACTCTGGCCCCAATGTATCCCATATCTGACCGTTTTATCCAGTTTCAAAACACTTGTACCTATCTCATTTTCAAAATCATTTATTTAACCAGCACACATATGAAATCCCTTTCGCAAATCATTTTATTCGAGATAGGTACCTTTCGAAGTTACTTTTCCCCTAAATCATTTGAAAACAGTGATTTATAACTATAGGGGGTACGTATCTTAAAACGTTTCTATTCCATTATGAGAATAAAATATTTAGCTATTCATATGCACTGAACCATAAAAAATGGTCAGGGGTACTTGCCTTGCAATGCTTTACAAAACACTAAGTAGCTTTCACGCTGACTTTAATCCTGGGAAAACTCGGTCGGAATCTACAGATATAGAATACCCTAATCAGTTACACGGACATGCTTGATATCCTCAAATTCTAACAACTCAATCCGATAACCCGACTCGTATAATTAATATTATACACATAATCACATAATCACAATATTCCGAACATAAATAGGGGTAACACGTAGAATATAGTTATGTACATTTACAACATATTTTTAGAAAATTTTGGCAGCATCTTATTTGTTTATAAGACTACCTGTCGATTACGATCGACGTCAAAAATCACAACAATCCACAATATTATTCCACCATTTATACAACGTACATCCCAACACCAATCAAAATTAATTATTTAAATCCGAACATATTTTACATAATTATTTTATTTTATTTATTTATAAAATTTAGGACTCAGAACATCGTCATCACCGTCCACCGTTGACTCACCGAAGTTCATCATCAACGGCGGTAAAATTTTACGGGTAACCGATTAATTTCGGGTTTCCATCGTAAATTCTACCAATTATTTTAAAACCATTTCCAACACGAATAACTAATATCACGAATATTACTCAATAATTCCCTGCAATAAAAGGAATTTAAAAAAAATTAAAATTTGTAATAATCCAACCCAACAGAACATGAACAGCCCACAAAATCCAAACCACCAGCCCAACAGTCAACATAACCGTAAGGCCCAACAACAAAAAACCAAGGCCCGAATGCACAGGCCCAACAAAGAAACCATAGAGTAGCAACCGCATCACACACGACCATGCGCCACCCACATACACACACACTGCACACATCACAACACACGCACAACACAACACATATGCACACACAGAGCACACACATGTATGTATATATATGTATACCAACTGAGCAAAATTGAACCAAGCCAAACTGAAGAACAGCAGCGGCTCACCGGAAAAACAATCCGGAAAGAAATAGTAAGAGGAATGAAGCCCAGGGAAGCAAAAAGGAAGAAGAAGATAGCCGAGAAGAAAAAGCCGAGCAAAACTCGAAGTATTCGAGAGAGAACAGAGAGAATTGAGATACAGTCGAGAGAGAAACAAAGAAAAATGATGTTTATCCCCTCCCCCAATTTGATTACTCACCCTCCTGAATTAACCAATGCACGGCATGTGTCCAACTTCGTTGGAAACGTGTCGTTTTATTTTCGTTTTAACTGACTGCAAGCCCGACACGCTGTATTAATCTATTTTTAAGGGTACAATTCTTAAATAAATATTAATCAGAACATCGCCAAAATAGGCTTAATATGATACAAATATCCCGAAGTTATTTAAATCATAAGTTTCGAAATTTTAAAAAAAATTTAAGGTACGCTTTATACCCGCTTTTTTTTAACGAATAATGAAACAACGCGCGGGTAAAACGATTTCCGAAAATTTCCAAAATAATTTTAAAATTCTCAGAATAATACGAACTTGATAAAATTAAATTTTCGTGAGTTTTAAAGAATTTCTGAATTAAATAGGGATTTTACAAATAAGCACACTCAGAAAATTATTTAAAAATAAATAATCACCGAAATATTGATTTCTCAATTTTATAAAGTCCTAAAAATAATTATTGAAATTATAAAATTTGAAAATAAATTTTAAAGACAATTCAAATATTTATGGAATTAAAACTACAATAAAATCACTATCACAAGTCAAATTAAATCATATAACTCATTAGTAAATCACACAATTCAATCCACCTAACAACAATCATAAATCATAAATAATTAAATAAAAAAAATCAACACTGCTGCCAAAAACCAATACACATATTTTATTTATTTATTTATTTAAAACTTTCATTCCCTTCCAAATAAAATAAAAATACACGAGTCGTTATATGTATTATGTCATAAGAGTCTGTAGAAATCATAATTAAGTGAAGGCCCAAGGTAGAAATGTATATTTATGCCAAGGCACATAGGTGGTGCCAAGGCATGCATCCGGGAAGAGTTTAGAACATGCATTAGTTTTGTGAGTCATTGTGGGTGAGGCCTAAGTGTGCCTTACTACTTTTAGTATTATGTGGATTATGTGAAGCATATATCACTCGAAATTAAGTTTGTTAAGTGTATATATATAATGTACGCGAAGGGGTAGTTAGCAAAAGTTGTGACGAGGATACTATTTATTATAGGTTCAAGTAGGAGGCCAGGAAAGGAGCCCCTAGACGATCCCATTCAAGTACTCAGTAAGCATAGTTCAGGCAAGTGAACTCTCAACTTATCTTTATAATTCTGTTTCTTGGGATTCAACATCCTGCGAAAGTATGATTATCATTTAAAAACATTGACTAGTCCCTACATCACTCAATAATTGGATCTTGAACTTAGTTAATCGCTTCCATACTTGAATTGACCTCTTTTCCTCATATCTCTGTGAATACCCCCTACAAATAGTTCCTTAATATATTATCCTTTGGAAAACCCAAACACCAACATCATCCTCTCAATCGAACTTTGTCATTTCCCTTGTTATATTATCCTTGATCAAGAACCCCCTTTTGAATTAAAATATGTTATTAAAAAAGAATTGAATGAAATAATAAGACTGAGGCGCCGGTCACTGTTTTAAAACCTCAGTAGCAGGGAGTCTGATGGTTTTATATGGCCAAAGTCTATGGTTCATGGTGATCAGCCCACTTGTTGTGTGGTTCGGAGCTTTGATGTGGGCTGATCACCCCTCATTGCTCATAGTGCTGTGTGATTTCAATTCCATTCACTTGTTAAAATCTTGAACTTTACTTGACAAATTTATATTGTTGATTTATCTTCTGTTATTGTTTTATTGAGCATATGATGAACTGTTGTACCCTATTATTCGCTTGCTGAGCGTTTTGATCATTAATATTGCTATTGATGTTATCACTTCAGTTAAGCCCAAAGATGCCTCGTTTCAAGCAGACCATGCGTAAGAATTGTGGCGGTTCAGGGTATTCATATCGTCAGATGTTGGAGCAGGTAGGGAACTGGTTGTTCCCTAAGGTTTAGAGAACTTTTGGGAATTTAAAATTTGTAGATGTATTTGACCTTGGATATTAGACTTTTGTATTATTAGTTGTTTAGATGTTGTTCAAACTCTTACCTGTGGATTCAGGGACTTGGAATTTATGGTTCTGTAATATTAATTAACTAGCTGTAATCTTTACTACTTTATTTATCTTCATTACTATTATGGTTAGATAGTATTAGTGGGTCCGTCACAGAAGATGTGAAGATTGGAGATATCGACAAGTTATATCTACATGCAGAGATTTGGAGACCTCGAAAAGCCAAGTTCATTTATAGAGAACTCAGAGATCTCGATAAGTCAAAATTACCCATCGAGAACTCAGAGACCTCGACAAGTTAAAACACTTATAGAGAACTAAGAGATCTTGATAAACCATTATACTTATCAAGATGTCAATTCTATATACACCAAACTAGAGATCTCGACATGAAGCTCAAAGTACAGAATGCAGACAAGTTAAATATTCAGGATTATCAATCAACAAACGATCTAATCACTTAGATTGAAAAGTCTACAAAAGCAGCTTGAAGAGTACAAGATCAAAAACCAAATTAACTGATAAAGGAAAGTCACAGATTTACAGGATTTGCAAAGATACACTAAGTCAGAAATGGAAAGCTTTAGAGATAATTTAAAGTAGGGTTTAGTAAATCTTATTGCATGCTGTGTAAACCTATGTTTACTAATCTATAAAGTAAACACTGGTCGTTTGCTTTTATATTGTATCAAACAGATCTCGTTTTTCTTGTAATTCTCTCAAGGAAGAAGCTGAGTTCTTTACTTACAAAGAATCCGAGATTTGTAGCAAAAACACTAGCTTGATTTTAATACAAAATTAAGTGAGTTTTAAAATATCGTGTTCACTGTTTTAATTTCATTTAACATAATATTACTACATTTCTAATCTGCTTTGTTCATCAAGTAACAAACACTCAAAAAGCCTTAAAAATATCCAAAATACATTCACCCCCTCTTGTGTTGTATTCATTACCTAACAAGTGGTATTAGAGCAAAATCTGAAAGCAAACAAATTAAAGAACTTAGAAGAATGAATACACAGAAGATTAGCAATATCAAGTTTCATGCCTTTGACAGATCTAACTACACATTATGGAAAAAGAAAATGTTGCTATGTATAAAGATGGCCAACCCATTATATGTTCAGATTCTCAAGAATGGCCCTTTCACCCCTATGGAAAGAGTTGATGAATGTACAGATGGAGACATGGTCATTTCAGCTCAGTATGCCCCTAAAGATCCCTCAAATTATATTGAACCTGAAAATGAGAAAGTCTCTCTGGATAGTGGCTTACAACTGATTTTAATAGAGTCACTTGACAATGTAATGTACAATAACATTATCAACTATGACAGAACCAAACAGATCTGGGAGAAGATAGAAATTCTATGTGAGGGAACAGAGGAAGTTAGGTCAAACCAAAAGGGAATTTTGGTATTCTAGTATGAGGGTTTTATGGCTAAACCAAAGGAGAGTATAACTGATGTTTTTGAAAGATTCAATAAGCTGATTAATGACTTGAAGCTTCATAACAAATACTATGAGGCCGAGGATGTAAACTTGAAGTTTTTGCTCACCCTTCCTGACCATTTAGAATAAAAGATCTCAGCTATAAGAGAGGGGAGAGACTTGAGCAGAATGACATTGGAGGTTTTATATGGTATCTTTAAAACCTATGAACTGGAAATGATTCAAAGAAAGTCTTTAAGAGCTGGTCAAGGGCACATTGTTGATGGATCAAGTGCTCTAGTGGTTACTGACAGCCAGTCATCTGATGATGAACAAGAAATCCAGACTCCAGTTGTTTCGAGCAATGAGCAAAAGAACAAGGAGCCACATAAGCAAGTTATTCTTGAACTTGAAGAGGATGAATTTTATGCCTTAGATGAATTGGATGAGTTAGATCAATCCATGGCTTACTTAGCAAGGAAATTCTCAAACTTTAGAGTAAAGAAGCCAAATTTCTTCAAAAATAAGACAAACATTCAACAAGGACAACAACTGGAAAGAAAAAACACAGTACAACTCTGGTGGAAAAAGTGGCTATAAAACAGGATCTGTTGACATGTCAAAGATCATGTGCGTCAATTGTGATGAATTGGGCCATTTTGCCACAGATGCAGAAAGTCTAAAAAGGTGAAAAAGGACAAGGCTTATCTTGAATTGGAAGCAAAATATTAAGCTCTTCTAAGAAAACAATAGGGTAAAGCTTATATTGCTGATGGAAAGAGTTGGAATGATTTTGACAATGATGAAGATGAGGAGTTTGGAAACTATGCACTCATGGCCTTGGAGAAAGGAGAGTCATTCTCATAAAAAACAAAGGTACCAACTCTTACTACTATTGATTTGAATGTTAGTCAATATAAGGAGACTGTTGAAAAGATGAGCATGGAAATGTTCCACATCTATACTAGCATGGTAGCATCTTCTAAAGATGTCAGTAGGTTATCAAAAGATAATGAAAAGCTTGAGATAGAGAAACAAGATCTAGAACTGCAGATTGTTGAGCTTAAAACTGTCAAGCAAGAAAATGAATATTTAAAGAACAAGCTAGTGTGCTAATGAGATAGAAGCTGTGTTGAGGGAAAAGATAGAGAAGAATGAAGTGAAACTGAAATCATTCAGAAATGCATCTCAGTTAGTTGGTCAGTACCATGAGAAGAACAAGCCATGTGCTAACATAGTTATTGGCTTGGATTATGATGCATTGAACATCAACATGAAAGTTGAAGGTGATAAAGGAAAAGCATCTGTAAGTGAAGATGTCTCAGCTATGCTGAGAAAGGTTGGTTCACCTATGTTCAACGCATATGAAGTAAACTTCAGTGAAGAAGAGTTGATCATAAAGCAAGAAATTGTTGATGAGGACAATGAAAAGAAATGTACAAAAATAACTCCAACTTCTAAAGCTGAGAAGAAGCCCATGGATAATCAAACCTCCAAGAAGCCAATCAAAGAGTGTTATTCCCTAACAATACAACAAGAATTACAGAAGGTGGGGTTGAATGTAATTCTGGCTTTTTTTAAGATTTTAAAACAGTTCTAACTTAATATATATATTTATATAACAGTGTTTGATTTGCAGTAATATAGAATAGAAGAATAGTATAAATCAAAACACTAAGTAACAAAACACAAGCTTTAAAGCATTCTGGTGGATTTGAAAGTATCCGTCAGATATATATATATATATATCATATTGAGAACTCTGTGATGCTTTGAATAGCTCACAGCTGCTTTACAAATTGAACAAACAAACTACAGAGAAATTCTTACAAATATAGCCTTATCTGTTTCTCTGAAAATAAACCTGCTTAGTTAATTATTTTACTTGCTACACTTGGTTCATATATCACCAAGTTACATGATGAGAAGACAAAATAATAAAACAAAACATATCTAGTCTAACTCCATGCTACTTCACTACTCTATTCCAGCATCTTTGAAGATCTTCACATTTGCATGGAAATGGTAATGCTTCTTTGTTCTCAAAATCCTGCTTAACAGGCTGCCACATTCCTTTTGCAAACACCCGATGCATGTGACTGTGTTGTCACTATCAACAACTATTTTGAATTTGATCATCCGTTGGGACTATGTTGGTCATCTGTCGGGAGTCTTGTTGATTATCTGTTGGGAGTCTTGTAGATCATTCGTCGGGAGTCTATCTGTCACTTGACTCTATTTTAGTTATACAGAATTACAAGACATCTCATATATACAATTAGCCAACCTATTCTGCATATCTATCCAGTAGTCAACATGACTTAGAAAATCCTACAGAATCTACTAGACTAAAACATGTTGTTTACAGAAATGTGCCGCAATACTTATTTGTTACATAAGCTACACTCTCGATGGATTTCAAATTATCATCCGTCGGGACTATATAAGAACATCCGTCGAGAGCTACAAATTTCACTAAGTTGAATCTACTAAGGTATTTTGTTTGACTTATCATCAAGTTCATAACATATTCTTAACAATCTCCCCCAATTTATGTCTACTGGAATTGTAGCCATAAATTAAGAGAAACTTGATGATAATAAAACACCCCAAATGTACAGATTAAAATATAGTAGATAAAACTGATAAGTGCTACAATTTTATTGAAAATTGAACAAAGCAAAGTTTTTAAAGAGTTCTCACAATCATCATCAAGGTGCTCCTCTAGACTGAGCAGATAATTCTATTTCCTTGATTGTCTGGATTTCTTCCCAAGCTTCCTGTCATTTTCTTTTATTTAATTCTGGAGTTGTCTGTGGAATTCAAGTTCATCAGCTTCAGATCGATCCATCTTTTCTTGCATTTCCAATAGAGTCTCATTGCTAGAGATACTCAATTGGTCATCCATTATGAAGAATCTTCTAACTCCCTTATCATCCATGAATTCCATTAGCCAATAAGGCCTCAATTGCACTCTACTTCCTGTGAAGGAAGTTGTTAGAGTTCTTGGAAGTGCATTCTTGGCTTTATCACTCCTTAGATCTTCTATCTTCTTTAGGACCAATTTCCTTGCATTTACATTGAAACCAAAGTTTTTCTTGAAGGATGAGAAGATCTTTATCAGTACATAACAACTTTCCTGAAGAATCTTGTGAAGTGGCCATGTGATTTCTCTCCCTACCTTGTACTTAAACACCAGTCTTTCAGGAAGATGTCTGTGAGCATCAATCCCTCTTACTTCTTCCAATTTATCCAAGAAGAGGTTTATATCTGAAAACTCCGTGATGTCACAGATATATAACCGATCTCCCTTGTTGACTGTAGGTTGAGATTTGGTTAGGGTCTTGGTTCTGAGAGTCACAGGCTTGACTTTCTTGATTGCTCTAGTCTTTGTTTTCTTTGGCTTGTTGAAGATAGGTAAATTGAGTTCAGGAATTGGCAAACTTTCCTAGTCTATTGGCTCATCCTTGGGAATTATAGGCTCACCATGAAAATTCTTCCACCTTAGATTCCTCATGTACCACTGAGGGCTTGGATGTTTGAGTTGAAGTTGTAAACTTTATGGGAATGTAGTCTTCCATTTCCTCATCACTGAAGTCCAATTTTCTTTTAGAGTGAAGTTTGTATCTAAATTTCCTTTTCTGTTGAGGTACATTTTGCATTTTCTGATCTTGAGTTTCAGTTTCCACAGTTGATTTTTCAGAATTCTCAGTTGTAAATTTGACAACTTGAAGTTTGGCCAAGATAACAGCTTACTTCTTCTTTTGTTTGAGCTTCTTAGCATATAAAGTAGTTTGCTTCTTTTCTTGCTTGATCCTTTCTTTTTCTTCCTTCTTAGCTTCTACAAACTGAGGGTGTCATCCACCACACAGATTTCCTTACCATTTCTGTAGATCTTGGCAATTATCTTCTTTTGTACTGAATCAGATGGATCTTTGTAAAATGCTATGGACCTTGCTAACAACTTCTTTTCATCTGGTTTTAGAGTCTCAAATATGAGATCCAAGGGATTCTTGTCTGATGACTTTGGATAGTTCCTTTTAGGTTTCAAAATCAGATTGGCTTTTGGAGATTTGATGCATGAAGTTTGGCCTTTTTCCAAGCTACCTAGACTCATTTCATTCACTGAGATTTGCTTGACTTGAGAATGGTGATGAAAAGTCTTGTCTGGTTTCTGTAACTGACCAAATTTCTTCTTAATATTTGCATCAATCTTCTTCCATTTTTCATCTAGCTTCTTCTCAACAGCTACAACATCAAACATCTTGGGATTTATCTTTGAATCAAGTTTAATAGTTGCTATTTGGATCAGATCAATGTTGTCCAATACTGGTGGCTTTGGCAAAGTAATTTATGGAACTATTACTTGACTGATTTGAACATTTATCACATGCTCCCCCTCACTAGTTGGATCTCCTTGACTAACTGGGATTGTTGACTCTTTCTCCCCCTTTTTGTTATCATCAAGTACAGTGGAGGTAGAAGTTTGTGCAGCCACCGGTTTTTGTAGCAACTGTCTGCTGTGCTTGATGTAGATGAATAGTTGTGAGAGAGAGGCTTCCACAGCTTTCAGTCTTGTGTCTAGGGAATCCACTTTAGTTGCAAGAGTAGAATTCTTCCTCATCTGTCTGCTGATGTCAAGTACTGTTGTATCTGGGAATTTTGCATCCAATCTTTCAGAGACATCCTTCTTGATTTGGTCAATCTCAGTTTTGATTGAAGTGATATCTTGGTTATGTTGAAGAGCTTTGATTTGATGTAGTTGTAGAGAATTGACTGTGCATGTAGAAGCTTCTTGGTGCTAGCATTGGTAGTGGCTTGAAGAGCATTGTGTGTCTGTTGAATGATGTGAAAAAGACTTATTTTGAAATACTGCTCATCATACTCTGTAGAAAACACCCAAGGAGGAATGTTTGATCTAGAGCTAGGGCCTGCTTCTCCCCCTATGTCCATGAACTCTTCTCCATCACCATCTTCATCTCCAAAGAAGTCTTCAGACTCACCAGTACCATAGTCAATGTCATCACCAGCTTTAGGTGGCATGGCTGTGATGACATCCTTTGCTCTTTGCATTAATTCAGTTGTATGCACCAAGTTAAGCATCTTTTCTACATTCTCATTGCCCTGTCCAGCCAAAAGTTGATATACTGGAACAGGATGAGTAAATGTCTCAGCATCCAAAGAGATGGAATCTATGACAGCTTGATCATGCTGAAATAGTTTCTCTCTGTCTGCATCATTGATATTCATTGACTCACTAACAATGATGTCCATCCTTATTTCTCTTGTACCTGCATTTCTCTCATTTTCTCTATGTTCTTGCATCAAGGGCTCCCCTTGGCTTACCATCCTCACACCCTCACCATCACCTTCTAAGGTGGAACTCCTCTGTTAGGTCACACTTTCACTGTAGAGGGGGTGAATACAGTGTTTATTACAATCAAATCAAACTTCAAGAACTTATGTAACAGAAAACAAACTTTATTGAAACAATAAACTCTGTTACAATCTGGAACTGTTATCTCTCAGTGATGAACAAAATATCACGAGAGCTGCTAGGGTTACAGTAAATAATATTCTCGATAATGATAACACTTATAGTGTAAACCCTATGTCTGTGTTTATATACTACACAGTTACAAGATAATCGCTAATTGATATGGAATATAATTCTGCTTCCTAAAATATATCAATCAGATATCTTCTATTCCAAGTATTCCATTCTTCACGGAATTCCTTCTTCATGCATATCTCTTCTTATGTTTATCTTGATCTTCTTAACTTTAATCAGCTACTGTCCTTATCTGATCGTTCTTCAGCACTTAAGTTCTGATATCTATCTCCTGATGCTTATCTCCTGATAACATAAGTACTGATATCCCTTAAGTTCTGACGTCCAGTATAAGTACTGATCAGTTAAGTACTGATTTATTCTGTTCAAATAAGATCTGAAATCTAAACATAAAACATATTAGCCATGACATTATCAAATATATCTAACAATCTCCCCCAACTTATAAATTAGCAAAATATACAAGTTTAACAGATATTTGATGATGTCAAAAACATTAAGTACAAATGCATGAGAAATAGACAAGATAACTACAACTTACAGTCCTTAAAGCTTTTACCAATTCAACTTCTGATAACAACTTTGGTCTGTATACACATCAGAATTTAAGTAGTTGTAGATCTTTGACTTGGCTTCATCATTTTCTGATCTCTCTGATGTCAGGAGTTGTTCTGAGATAATTCTTCAACAAACATTTCTCAGCATATCTGAGTTCATCAATCATTCTCCGTTTGACATCTTTAAGCTCTGCAGTATCTTCACCAGTTTGAAATATTGCAGCTCTGAGATCATTAATCTTTGCTTTTCTCAACTCCCGATCTAGTCTTATGACATAAGCTTTGTTAGACTCTAGATTGAATTCAAGCCCCTTAATACCAAGATATGTTCTGATCTGTGCAGTATTAGGCTTCATATCAACAATATCACCATTGTGATTTCTATACTTTGGAACATATATGCTGTCAGACTTAACAGAATAAAGTCTTTTCTGTCTCTGAATCTGTTCTCTTAAGTAATTTG
Organism: Apium graveolens; assembly: GCF_009905375.1. Lineage (NCBI taxonomy): Eukaryota > Viridiplantae > Streptophyta > Magnoliopsida > Apiales > Apiaceae > Apium > Apium graveolens. Next base: position 73,997 of record NW_027417335.1, read on the forward strand.
CAGCAGTCCCTGTCAATCTGTCATCCACTTGAAGTAAGAATAATACATGCTCCAATTCTTCAAAATACTTCAATGGAATGGCATTTTGTCTTATATGATAAACCCTACCATCTGTCATGAAATACAACATGATGTATTCTTTCAAGTAGGTATGGTAAACCATCTGTACAGATTCTAGTTGATTCAATCTCTCAGGAGTTGCTCCAATACCTGGTTCACTCAAGGAAGTTGGATCATCGGTAGTGTTGTGTACTCTTCTTTCATCAGCACTTCCCAATCCAGTTTTATCTCTAGCTTCCTTTCCAGTAACTACTCTTGCTTCAAAACCACTTGGAGTAGTCTTCAAAGATTGAGTCTGTTTTGCTTTAGTGAATCCTGGTAGGAGTGTTTTAGATTTATTTTCTGATATCAAGTTAACTTGAGCACTGTCAGAGGTTACTTGCTTCTTCTGAATATCAGAACTTACAATTTCTTGACTCTGAACAACTTGAGCCATGTCAGAGGTTGTTTTAAGAACTTTTCTTGAAGTCAGAGCAAGATCATCTTTTCCATCAGTAATTTCTTCTTCCTCAGGAGGTACATAAGGCTTGATAGGTTCACCAACCTTTTCTTTACCCTTGGATCTTGGATCTATCTGTGGTTGTGATCTAGCCAAAGTTTCTTCAGTATGTATCCTTTCTTTGATCACAATGCCTTTAGGTTTTGGAAGTAACTTTTTACCAGAAGCTTCAGATTTAGATGTGACTTTCTCTGATTTAAGTCTGGCTTCTTCTTCCTTTAAACTTTCCAAGTCCATCCCTGGATTTTCTTGAAGAAATAACTGTCTTGACATTTCCTCATCAAGATCTAGAAGTTCATCAGAACTTATCCTTTTACCAGCAGCAGAACTTATTCTTTTCCCAGTATCAGAACTTGTTCTGTGACTAGCTTGTCTTGATGTAAACCTTCTACCTTGACTATGACCACTACCCATTCCAGAGTTTCCTTGGTCATCTTTTCCATCATCCTTTCCTTGCAGTGACTTGTTGGTTTTGCATTTGGACTTAATTACCTTCTCCCCCTTTTTGGCATCAGCAGGTAATAAAAGAGAGATAAGTAGTTCCACTGAGGTCTGGATTTCAGTAAGTTACGATTGCTGAGAAGCTTGATTTGTCAGAATTTGATCAATCTGAGCTTGTTGCTTCTCTTGAGTTTTCTCAATATAAGCAACCCTGTCAATGGTAGGTTGGAAGAACTTTTTCTTATCAATTTTCCAAACTTGTTCCTATTTGATAAAGTTCTCCTGAATCTTGTGTAGCTCTGCATGAGTGTTGGAATGAAGACCTTGTAGATGTTTAGTACTCAATGCAGTGACTCTAAGCTGGGTTTTAAAATCATCAGAATGTAACATTTCATCAGCTTTAGTCAAGTGCTCAGCAAGATGTAAAGCATTTGGAACACATGAAACTGAGTTCCATTCCTTAGTCCACTCCTGACCTGCAGGAGTTTCACTCCAAGGTACTGGTGCATCCCTGATAACAAACTCCTTTACCAGTTCAGACTTAGGAAGAGTCAGTGGAGGAGTATGTCCTGAAGGACCTGCTTCATCAGCATCTACAGTTGTAGCAGCCTCACCAGTATCTCCAACATTTGCAGCATCAGAACTTAGAGAATCAGTATCTTCTGATAAGACAACTGTGTGAGTAGCAATGGAGGCTTCAACATCCTCTAATTGCTGATCTGATACTAAGTTCTGATCAACAGCCATATCCTGATGCTCACCTAAAATCTGATCATCAGCATCTTGATGCAGAGAAGGTGTTAGTGATAACTCAGGAGTTTGAACAGCATCAGTAACAGGTGTTGTGGAAGGATTATTTGCTGTTGGAGCTTCTAAAAAAAGTATTTCAGGCACAACCAGGTTCTGAATATCAATTTCAGCACTTGTGCCTGGATCAACAAGAGACATAGAAGGTGAATTAGCCTTGTCAGATACAGGTTCCTGAGATGGAGTTGATGGAGAAGAAGTGACTGGAGCAAATTCCTTGTCTTGTGAGATAAGAGATTCCTGATCCCCTTCCTTAGCTGCTTCCTCCTCATCATCTGAAACTGGCCTTTGTGCCCTCTGTTTCTTGTACTTCCTTGTTGATTTGGATTCCTTGGGAGTTTCAGGAACCGTCATACGTCTAAGCCTCTTGAGAAGCCTAGAACCCCCAATTGCAGAATCCGTCTGAGAAGTTGCCTTCTCAGCTTCATTTACCACAGTTTTAATTCAAAATTTAAACCGTTAGCACTGATTGAATTATTTTTCACTGCAACATTAATATTCTGAAGATGAATCATGTTAAAAATGACCGAGATAATTTCGATGAATAAGTGCTGACAAAGAATCAGAACTTAAATAAAGACAAAATTTAAATGGTCATCAGAATATCAAGCAGGATTTAACACCACAAGATAAAATAACTCAGAGACAAAATCTTGAAGTAAAAATAGTTTTCATTAATATATCAAGTCAATACATATATGAAATAGAAATTACATCAATACAAGATTTTCCCTAAGCTTCTAATCCTAACGTCAACAACTTTAGTCCTAGCTAAGAAGCCTGACAAAGCTGAGGATGAAGAAGAACAGGAAGAAGACGAGATTAAGTCATCTTCCTCTTCCTATCTTCGACAAACAAGATGGCGAGTCGTATGATTCGCTCTTGCTGACGGATACGACGAAGGTGAAGGTCTCTTCGAACGGCCACCAGATCACGTTTGATAACCTCTGGAAATTGAATCCAGAGATTGTGAGGGATGTTGGTGATAGGGTAGGGAGTTGGAATTCCATTCAAAAAGACATGCACAGTCTCATCACCGTAATTGTAGAACCAGCCAAATTCAGCCATTTGTGATAGTAAATGAAAAACAAGACTGAATTTGTGATACAAGTGTGATGAGAAGACTAATGTGAAGTGGCTGTGTATATAGGCAAAAGAATGCCAAGAGACGCAAAGATATTTAATGCTGACAGGTAGAATTAATTCTACCTCGTCTCCCTAGACTTTGAAAAAGAATAACAGTCATTGGAAAGAGGAATCATGGTCTAGACCGCACAAGACACAAGAAACAGTGGACTGTTCAAGTACAAAACCATTAATCCTAATCATAGTGACTATTAATCTTCCACTTCAACATATGCGAGTACAAACTGAGACTGTTATTAAATTTCATTCAAAGATAAGCCAAGTAAAGGATTAGACTGAGAAATCAGAACTTAGACCTATACCAGAACTTAACAGTCATCAGAACATAATTTCTTAACTCGAAAAAGGAATGCTCATCTTAGTAAATACTCATACAAGTTCTTAGTTATGAACGTCAGAACTTAATCATCAGAACGTGTAACTAGAACTTGTCCTCAGAATTTGTGCAAAAATGACACAATGACTGTTTATCTAAAATAACATAGACCGCCACAGAAATTTTCATCATTCAGATGGAGTGATTAGTGTGTGCATTAAGCTAAATAACAGACAAAGAGTAAAGTCTGATCTACTTCAGTACATCTTAGAAATAAGTCATAATTAAAATTTTGCTAAAGAGCTGTCATTATCCTGAAACCTACTGATAAATGAGTTCATGCATGAGTCCACCTCAACTGTTTTTGTGCTAATTTTATGCATCTTTAAAATTCTCTTTTACAGTGGCTTCTCAGTGTAAGTGAGTCACGACTGCTTATCAGAATTTATGCTTTTATCAGAGTATTTCTCCAGTAATCATAGAGTGTGAAAAGTCACCAAGAAAATATTTTGCTTTTCTAATGCATATTTACTTAATACCAGCAATGCACTTGGGTCGTCCCTTTCACATTTTTACTCTAGATCTCAAAGGAGTACCTGATTTTATTCTTTGATTTTTTTTTTTTTTATTAATAAGAGAGGTCTATCAGCACTTAGTACATTCAGCAGTTTACTAGTATCAGAATTTAACAGATGAGTAGCATTATTCTAATTTGTGACTTAGTAATAAGATATACAAAGTAAACTTAACTAAGCTCAGTTATCAGAATTTGCTAGTGTCATAAGATTTCCACTGAAATAATTACTTCTTCCATGGAATCATTTGTTTATTGAAGATTACTAGATCAGTATCTAGCACAGTTATCCTCATAGGATTGAATAGTTACTAAAACAGACATATCACTTATCAGAGTTTAGAAACATATATCAGACAATAGTCAGTACTTAAAGACATTTATCAATTAATGCACAAAATATACAAAGAGATTAATTCTGTAAATACTGATCATAAAGTCTGATAACATAGAACAAGTTTAAGCAGATTTAGAGAAAGAACCTGAAATCATTCCAAGTTCATTTACCAATTTTGAAAAGGTAGCTTCACACAGTGGTTTTGTGAAGATATCTGCTACTTGTTGATCTGTGAGAACAAAATGCAATTCCACTGTACCTTCATCCACATGTTCCCTGATGAAATGGTACCTGATGCTGATGTGCTTTGTCATAGAGTGTTGAACTGGATTACCTGTCATAGCAATAGCACTTTGATTATCACATTAAATAGGGATTTTGAAATATGTTAACCCATAATCCAGTAACTGATTCTTCATCCAGAGAATCTGTGCACAGCAGCTTCCTGCAGCAATATACTCTGCTTCTGCAGTTGATGTGGAAATTGACTTTTGTTTCTTGCTATACCAAGAAACCAACCTGCCTCCAAGAAATTGGCAGCTACCACTTGTGCTTTTCCTGTCAATTTTGCAACCTGCAAAATCTGCATCTGAGTAACCTATTAATTTAAAATCTGATTCTCTAGGATACCGTAATCCTAGATCAGCTGTTCCTTTAAGATACTTAAAGATTCTTTTTATAGCTGTTAAGTGAGGTTCTCTTGGATCTGCTTGAAATCTTGCACAAAGACAGGTAGCAAACATGATATCTGGTCTACTAGCAGTTAGATAGAGAAGTGAGCCAATCATACCTCTGTAATCAGTAATATCTACTGAATTACCAGTATCCTTATCCAGTTTTGTTGCAGTGGCCATGGGAGTGGATGCACTTGAACAGTCTTGCATTCCAAATTTCTTCAGCAAGTTTCTGGTGTACTTAGATTGACAAATAAAAGTTCCTTCTTCACTCTGCTTGACTTGAAGGCCCAGAAAATAACTAAGTTCTCCCATCATACTCATCTGATATCTTGACTGCATTAGGTTGGCAAACTTTTTGCAAAGTTTGTCATTTGGAGACCCAAAAATAATATCATCAACATAAATCTGGATCAAAAGTAAGTCCTTGCCATGGTTGAGATAGAACAGTTTTTTGTCAATAGTTCCTCTGTTGAATCCACTTTCCAGAAGAAACTGAGCTAAAGTCTCATACCATGCTCTAGGAGCTTGCTTAAGTCCATAAAGTGCTTTATCAAGCCTGTAGACATAATCTGGATGTTTGGAATCTACAAAGCCTGGAGGTTGTTCAATATATACTTCCTCTTCCAATTTTCCATTGAGAAAAGCACTTTTCACATCCATTTGAAAGACAGTAAACTTTTTGTGAGCAGCATAAGCCATGAATATCCTTATGGCTTCTAACCTAGCAACTGGAGCAAATGTTTCATCATAGTCAATTCCCTCCTGTTAAGAATATCCTTTTGCAACCAGCCTTGCCTTGTTCCTTACAATTATGCCATCACTGTCAGTTTTGTTTCTGAATACCCACTTTGTACCAACAACCGATCTATTCTTGGGTCTTGGCACTAAGGTCCAGACTTTGTTTCTTTCAAATTCATTCAACTCTTCCTGCATTGCTTGCACCCAATCAGCATCTTGAAGAGCTTCTTCCACTTTCTTTGGCTCAGACTGAGAGAGAAAAGAATTGTAAAGACATTCATTCGAAGTACCTGTTCTAGTTCTGACACCTGCCTCAGGATTTCTAATTATCAAATCAGGTGTATGTGATTTTGTCCACTTCCTTGCAGATGGAAGATTTTCTCTAGAACTGGATGCTCCCCCATGATTCATGCTGTCTTCGGTTTCATTTTCTGATGCTCCCCCTGAAACTATGCTCTCTGAGTTGGATCCTTCAGTATTTAGATTTTCAGTACTTGGCTTATCAGAACTTGACGAATCATAATTTGAAGAGCCAGATGTATGTTCTGATGCTTCTTGAGATGTGATAATATCTTGAGTATGCTCCCCCTGCATTGGTGCATCTTCCTTTGACGTAGTCACCACAGTTTCAATAACATCAGAGTTTAATCCATCAGAATTTACAGTATCAGGACTTAGACTGTCAGGACTTGAGGTATCAGAATATGAATCTTCATTTTCAAATCTCAGCTGATCATGATTAATGCAATCTTCAAGTCCAGTGATCTTCTTGTCATCAAAAGAGACATTGATAGATTCCATGACCACTTTTGTTCTCAAATTATAGACTCTGAAGGCTTTTGTAGAAAGTGGATATCCAACAAAGATTCCCTCATCAGCTTTTAGATCAAACTTGGATAGCTGTTCAGGATGAGTCTTGAGAACAAAACACTTACATCCAAATACATGAAAGTATTTGAGATTTGGCTTCTTGTTCTTCACCATCTCATATGGTGTTTTTCCATGCTTGTTAATGAGTGTTGCATTTTGAGTAAAACAAGCAGTCTGCACAGCTTCAGCCCAGAAATAGGTTGGAAGCTTTGCTTCTTCAAGCATTGTTCGTGCAGCTTCAATGAGAGTTCTATTCTTCCTTTCAACAACTCCATTTTGCTGTGGAGTTCCAGGAGCAGAAAATTCCTGCTTTATTCCATGATTTTTGCAGAACTCTTCCATTATCAGATTCTTGAATTCAGTGCCATTATCACTCCTCAAAATTTTCACAGAATCTTTGATCAATTTATCCAGATGTTTGACATGATCAATCAGGATAGATGCAGTTTCACTTTTTGTGTGCAAGAAATACACCCATGTGTATCTGGTGAACTCATCTACTATGACCAACGCATATTTCTTCTTTGCAATAGACATGACATTCACTGGACCAAATAGATCAACATGAAGCAGATAATAAGGCTCAAGAATTGATGATTCAGTCTTGCTCTTGAACGAAGATTTTCTTTGTTTAGCCTTCTGACATGAGTCACAAAGACCATCAGGAACAAACACTGATTTGGCAGTCCTCTCACAAGATCTTTCTTGATCAGTTCATTTATCTTGTTGAAGTTTAAATGAGAGAGTTTCTTGTGCCAATTCCAGCTTTCTTCAGTTGAGGCTCTACTTACTAAACAGATTGCAGAACCATCAGAACTTGTTGAAAGCTTAGCTTCATAAATGTTACCACGCCTGAATCCCTTCAGAACAATTTTTTCTTTAGATTTACTAACTATTTCACAATGTTCTGCAAAGAAATCAACATGATAGCCTCTGTCACAGATTTGACTTATACTCAGTAAGTTGTGTTTAAGTCCTGAGACCAGAGCTACATCTTTAATGATGACATTCCCAAGATTGATATTGCCATATCCCAAAGTTTTTCCAATGTTGCCATCTCCATAAGAAACACTTGGGCCAGCTTTCTCCACAAAGTCTGATAACAGGGCCTTATTTCCAGTCATATGTCCTGAACATCCACTGTCCAGAACTAAAATATTTTTCCTGTTGCCCTGCAATCAAAAAGACCACTAATTATTAGTTTTAAGGACCCAGACTTGCTTGGATCCTTTGGCCTTTTTAGGTTTGTTAACATTTGCAGCGGATTTAGCATCAGATTTTATGTTAACAGTTTTCTTATCAGAACTTATACTACCAGACTTTGAATCAGAACTTACACTAGAAGGAACAACAGAAACTTTCTTTAAAGAAGGTTTTATTTGATAATAATCATAATACAAACTATGATATTCCTTACAAGTATAAATGGAATGCCATAAACTACCACAATGAAAACAAGGATCTTGTGGTTTGTATCTAACAGACTGACTCTTAACTCCTGATTTTGTAGATAAGGAGTTAATATTCTTATTCTTCCTGCAAAAAGAAGCCAGATGGTTAGAACTTCCACAGTTATGACACGCTTTCCTAGGAGCATCAGGAATAGATTTATAGTTATTGCTTTTATTCACACCTTCCTTTCCATTCCTGTTTTTCCTAGGTGATTTTACCTTGTTTGCATTCTTAACATCTTTCAGCTTATGCTTAAGCTGCTTCTTTGTCATTAAGCCTATGTTAACTTCAGCTGTCTTTTCCTGTTTTAGTTTGTCAGAAGCTAATTCCTTTTTAACTTCTGATTTCTCATTTTCAGATTTTTCAGTTACAAACTTAACAGGTTTTAACTTCAGCTTTTGCTTATCAACAGGCTTAATTTCTACAGTTCCTTTTTCATTTTTATTTTCTCCATAACCTAAGCCCTCTTTCCAGTTTCCACTGCTTAGCAAATTTTGAGTTGTTTTGCCAGAGTTAGTCCAAGTTCTGATAATCTCTCTCTCCTTTTCTAACTCAGTTTTTAGAGATTCATTCATTTTTAGCACTTCATCCCTAACATAAAAAGCATCATCTCTATCCTGCTGAGTTTGATGGAACATGACTAACTCTTTTTCTAAGAAATCATTTCTTTTCCTAAAAGCAAGATTTTCAGAAGTTAATCTTTCACATGTTAAAGTTTGATCTCTATAACTAACAAACATGGTTTTAAGATATCTTCTCAACTCATTAATATCATCAGTATGAAAAGCATAAGTAGTCTGAGGTACCTTTGTTTCAGCAGCTTCAGAACTGCTCTCAGAACTTGATTTATCAGCATTTGCCATCAATGCATAGTTCTCCTCACTTTCAGAGTCTGAGGTGTCTGTCCAGCTTTTCTGCTTTGTGACAAGAGCTTTGCCTTTGTCACTCTTGGTCTTCTTGCAATCAGGAGATATGTGGCCTTTCTCACCACAATTATAACATTTAACATTAGCGTAATCTCCTCTGTCAGACTTTCCTCCTCTTCCTTCAGATCTTCTGAAATTCTTCTTATCAGAACTTATGCCTTTTCTGGAAAACTTCTTTCCCTTCCTGAACTTCCTGTATGCAATCTTTGTGATTCCTTTCACCATAAGAGCACACAGCTTCATCATCTCCTCATCAGCATCAGTTTCAGGCAAGCTTTCAGAATCTGAGTCATCATCACTCTCAGAACTTGATGACTCAGTATCAGACTTTATGATAAGAGCTTTACCCTTGTCTTTCTTTGAGGAAGGTGGTTTGGGGGATTCCTCTTCAGCCTTGAGAGCAACTGTCCTTGACTTTCCTCCTTTCCTCTTGCTTCTTTGTTCCATCTCAAGTTCATGAGTCTTGAGCATTCCATAGATTTCATCAAGAGTTGTTTCATCAAGATTGTAGTTGTCTCTTATTGTTGTTGCCTTCAAATCCCAACATTCAGGAAGAGCTAACAGGAATTTAAGGTTTGTATCTTCAAGATCATACTCCTTATTAACCAATGACAAGTCATTCAAGAGTTTGACAAATCTATCATATACATCAGTCAATGACTCATTAGTCCTAGAGTCAAAGTGTTCATACTCTTGAGTGAGTATTGTCTTCCTGTTCTTCTTAACTGTTTCAGTTCCTTGACACCTTGTCTCCAGTGCATCCCATATCTCCTTAGCAGTCTTGCAGTTGATTACCCTGTTTGACATTACATTATCAATGGCACTATGCAATAAGTGTCGTACCTTGGCATCCTTAGCAATAGATGCTATATCTTCAGCAGTGTAATCACTCTTTTCCTTTGGTACGGTCTTTGCTGCTTCACCTGCAACTACAACAGCGAGCTTGGTAGGTTTGTGAGGCCCTTCCTTGATTCTATCAAGGTATTCTGGATCTGTTGCTTCCAGAAACATGGTCATCCTTACCTTCCATATGGGATATTCAGATGGTCTCAATATGGGAACTCTGATAGTCTCATATCGACTCTGAGTTGATGTCTTTGATGATTCCTCAGTTTTTGTAGGCTTATTTGGAGTTTCTGTGTCAGAAATGATTGTGTTTGGATCTTTAACTGTATGTGTGTTAACAGAAGGCTCTGATACCACTTGTTAGGTCACACTTTCACTGTAGAGGGGGTGAATACAGTGTTTATTACAATCAAATCAAACTTCAAGAACTTATGTAACAGAAAACAAACTTTATTGAAACAATAAACTCTGTTACAATCTGGAACTGTTATCTCTCAGTGATGAACAAAATATCACGAGAGCTGCTAGGGTTACAGTAAATAATATTCTCGATAATGATAACACTTATAGTGTAAACCCTATGTCTGTGTTTATATACTACACAGTTACAAGATAATCGCTAATTGATATGGAATATAATTCTGCTTCCTAAAATATATCAATCAGATATCTTCTATTCCAAGTATTCCATTCTTCACGGAATTCCTTCTTCATGCATATCTCTTCTTATGTTTATCTTGATCTTCTTAACTTTAATCAGCTACTGTCCTTATCTGATCGTTCTTCAGCACTTAAGTTCTGATATCTATCTCCTGATGCTTATCTCCTGATAACATAAGTACTGATATCCCTTAAGTTCTGACGTCCAGTATAAGTACTGATCAGTTAAGTACTGATTTATTCTGTTCAAATAAGATCTGAAATCTAAACATAAAACATATTAGCCATGACATTATCAAATATATCTAATATCCTCTCACTCTCTTTTTCCAGGCTGGGAAAAATAGCCTATAGTTGTTCACTCGTTTCCTCTCCTTTTGCCTGGGAGAAACCCAATCTCTCACTCAATTCATTCCCTTCCCTCAGTCCAAAGAGTGATTGTACAACTACTAACTCATCTACACTTGTAACAATTGTTGAGATTTTAGTGTGTGTAGTGAGTACCGACGGATGAGGAACATCCATCGGGGTAGTAGTTAGGCTAGCCGATGGATGACTGCTGTTAGGCACATCCATCGGGATACAATCACTAACCGACAGATGAACAATATCCACCGGAATAGAAGAAATAAATCAGTTTGGAGTGGAGACTATTGTAGAATCTGTTCATATTGATGAAATTTTGGGCCCAGATGTCTCAATAGTTCCTGAAAGAATTGGCAAGTGAGCCAACAAATCATCCAAAAGATGATGCTCACTTGCACTAGATTTTGGCTTCCCCAACAGTTTAAAAGAGGGGGAATCAGGAATTGATGTTTTGATCATATCCACATCCAGAGAATTTATGGGAGAGTTTGGTGTTTGTGGTGCTTCTATGATTAAGGATTTTGGCTGTGACTCCACATTTATTGGAGCCACATCAATCTGAATTTGAGATGGTGCAGTGACTGAGTCTTTAGCTTCAGTTTGCACTGTGTGTGTTCCCTGTGCATCCCTAGTTGGTTAAGATTTCTTCTTTCTGGCATATATTTGTGGTGAGCTAGTGTCCCTTACCCTCTTGGCCTGTGCTCTTGACTGACAGCTTTGTTCAATAGTTACATCCTTTTGGGATGATGCAACTAGCAATGAGCTTAAGTCCTTTTTAAGCACTGCAATTTGTTGGGAAACTGCAGCGTGGCTAGGCTGGAAAACACTTACCTCTTTAACCTTATCCTTAGGGTTTCTTTGATGTTCATCCTGTCCCTCACCTAACTCACTCACCTTCACACTCCCCTCTTGGTGTTTTTGGTAGATTTTGCAACTGGTTTCTTTTGAGAGAAACCAGAGGGGGTTTTCTTTGATTTGGTTTTTGAAAATTTTGTTTTGGTGGCTTGAGTAGGCATCTGTTTGGTCATTGACACAGATGCCATGGCCACACTCAAGAGCAAAGAAATTTGAGAGGTTGGAATAGTAGAGACAGTGGTGCTTACCTCACTTACCTGAGGGCCCTCCATGATTGGAAAATAGAAGAGGGGCACCTTTTTGTGATGACTTGCTCTGTTAAGATCTGCAATTACTCTCCTTTCTTGAACCCAACAATCCAGTTTGTTGGTTGGGTTCTCAACAGTAATATTCTCAACAAGATGGTTAGCAAGAATCATAAAGAATCTAGCATAGTAAATATTTTTATTTCTCTTTTTAATTTCTCCTAACTTGTAACCTAACTCAAATATGATCATGTCACTGAAATTATAGTACTTATCAGTAACTAGCATATAAAGCATGTTAAGCATGACAGTGCTCACATAATCAAAATTGCTTACTTTACCAGAAAATACCTTGGTAACTACATCACACAAATAACTCCATTCTTTTTTAAGACTTAGCATTTTAATCTCACTTAACTTAGTGGTAGTAAGAGCATAGCCAATAGAATTAAGCATGGTAACTAAATTAACATCTGTGTGTGGTTCACTAGTGGTGTTCTCAGGAATTTTAAAGCAAGCTTGAATTGTGTCACTGTTAATGCAGAATTGCTTACCTTTAAGAGTGAAAGTTATGGTTTTGTCAGTAGACTGGTACACAACAGTTGTCCATATCTCCTCCACAACTTCACAGTAGATTGTGGGTGATTCCAGCATAGCATAACTGAGTTTGCAACCCTTCACAAAGTTCATCATTTTGTAAAAATCTTCAAACCCCTTGTTCACAAGAGCTACGAAATTGTTCTTCTCATAGATGAATCCGGACTGAGACATGATTTTGACTACTGGTGCCATCGTTAAAATGAGGGAATTTACAGAGAGAGAGAATATTTGCTTTGGAAAAGAAGAGAGTTAGAGAAATTTGATTTGACAATGATAAAAGAAAAAGAATGAAAATGAATTTTACTTTTATACTATCTCAGGAATAAACTGTCAACAATAATAAAGTGAAATAAAGTAACCAATCAAAATAGCCCAAAATAGCCGTTTAAAATAAATAAACTGTCAAAATTCTGTCAATTATCCGTCGTGATGTACTTACAGACTGTAAGTATATCCGATGGATAATGTTCAGAGTTCCAAGGGCTAAGATGAAGGCAATTTCGACGGATAAGAATAATGCAATTATCCGTCCGGTACAAAATAATCCAGAAAAGTAATTGATTTTTACCAAGATATTCTATTTCGACGGATGATCAAACTTGATGGATAGTGAACATTCGTCGAGATGAAAATTTTGACTTAGTCAAAATTTCATCTAAGACAGAAAAATCAATTAAGTTTCTGGCTGCATTTCAACTTGCAAAAATATCTGAAATGATTTAGGAATAATTAAGCTTACCTAACTCACTTACCAACCTAATAAATGTAGATTCATTAAGTGGCTTGGTAAAGATATCTGCAAGCTGCTTTTCACTTAGAATAAAATGAAGTTCCACAGTACCATTAATCACATATTCCCTAATGAAGTGATACTTGATGTCTAAGTGCTTTTTTCTTGAATGTTGTACAAGATTTTCAGTGATGGCAATTGCATTTGTGTTTTCACAGAAAATAGGAATTCTGTCCACTTGTAGACCATAGTCCAACAATTGGTTTTTCATCCATAAAATCTGTGCACAGCAACTACCAGCAACAATATACTCAGCTTCAGCTGTAGAAGTAGAAACTGAATTTTGCTTTTTACTGAACCAGGACACAAGCTTGTTCCCTAGAAATTGACAGGTTCCTGTTGTACTTTTTCTATCTATTTTACAACCCGCATAATCTGTATCTGAATAACCAGTTAGATCAAAGCCAGAATCTCTAGGGTACCAAATGCCAAGTTTTGGTGTTGCCTTGAGATAACTGAAAATTCTCTTAATAGCTACTAAGTGAGATTCTCTAGGATCAGCCTAAAATCTAGCACAAAGACAAGTAGCAAACATTATATCTAGCCTACTAGCTGTTAAGTACAGAAGTGAGCCAACCATGCCTCTATAGCTTGAAATATCCACAGACTTCTCAGTAGTTTTTAATTCAAGTTTAGTTGCAGTGGCCATGGGAGTTTTTGCAGATGTGCAATCCATTAGATCAAACTTCTTTAGAAGATCATAAATGTATTTGGTTTGACTAATGAATATTCCATCACTAACTTGCTTAACTTGTAAATCAAGAAAGTAAGTTAGTTCTCCCATCATGCTCATTTCATACTTATTTTGCATCAATTTGGCAAACTTTTTGCAAAAAATTTCATCTATAGAGCCAAATATAATATCATCTACATAAATTTGAACAAGTATACTAGAGCCATTAACATTTCTAAAGAATAAAGTTTTGTCAACAGTACCTCTTGTGAAGTGATTTTCTAAGAGAAACTTTGACAAAGTATCATACCAGGCTTTAGGTGCTTGCATTAATCCATAAAGTGCTTTCAAAAGATAGTAAACATATTTTGGAAAATTTGGATCTTTAAAACCAGGAGGCTGACTGACATAGACTTCCTCCTCCAAATCTCTATTCATAAAGACACTTTTGACATCCATTTGATAGACTTTGAAATTGGCATGAGCTGCATAGGCTAAGAAAATTCTGATGGCTTCCAGCCTTGCAACAGGGGCAAAAGTTTCATCAAAATGTATTCCCTCTTGTTGACAGTAGCCCTTAGCAACCAATCTAGCTTTGTTCCTAACAACTATGCCATTTTCATCCATCTTGTTTCTGAATATCCACTTGGTGTCAATTGGATTGTTTCCTTTAGGCTTGGGTACCAGCTTCCATACCTTGTTCCTTTCAAATTGGTTTAGCTCTTTTTACATAGCTAAAATCCAATCAGGATCCAACAAAGCTTCTTCTACCTACTTTGGTTCTTCCTTATAAAGAAAGCTGTTATATAGACATTCTTTTTTAAATGCTTTTCTTATTTGAACTCTAGAAGATGCATCACCAGTGATGAGCTCAAAAAGGTGATCTCTAGTCCATTTTCTTTGTTGAGGTAGATTAGATCTAGATGAAGATGCCTCATTATTGTCTTGATGTGTGACTGAGTTTTGATTATAAGAAACTCCCCCTGAGTTAGTGAATCTTTGATTGAAGGAGGGGTTCATTCTGTAAGTGATCTTTTTTGACTCTCAGCTTCTCTCATTGTTCCGATGGATGATGCACTTTGTATCTCGACGGATGAAGCTAATTGTCTACCGACGGATGAAGCATTCTGTAACTCGATAAATGTTGAATTATGTGCTTCATTAGTTGTAGATTTTTTTGCATTGTCCTTAGCCACTATTTCTTGGTCACTTTCATCATCACTGTCATCACTAACCATCTCCACATTATTAAATTTGAGGCTTTCATGGAAATCTCCATCTTGCAGTCCTCTAATCTCTTTATCATCAAACATAACATGTATTGATTCAATAATAATGTTGGTTCTTAGATTGTAGACTCTATATGCTTTTCCAACAACATATCCAACAAAAATTTCTTCATCTGCTTTGGCATCAAACTTTCCATGTTGATCAGTTTGATTCCTTAAGATATAACATTTGCAGCCAAAGATGTCACACCCCTCCAACTTAACAATACATAATATATAACTATTACAATATTTAAAATAAAGTATATACAATTGAATCCAAGATCTTACAGTTTAGGGTTTGGAACAGCCCAACACTACTAACTATTACAACTGGTTTTAATATCGAGTCCTCACATAAAACTATCTCTTATTCTACCTGAGCTCGGACATACGCGTCGGCATCACAAGTCTTACGTGCTGTCTACTTGAATCTAACCATAGCTGCTAGCTGTAATATCAGGGTTAAAGCAAGTAGTGAGCCAAATGCTCAACAAGTGCTAAACAATATGATACAAAACATAAATTGAGATATATATTAAAGAATGACAATGTGAAGATATAACTAATAATAACAAGAGATGAACTTTTGGGTGATGGCATCATTTGCTTGAATCAAAAACTTTTTCAAAATCATATCTTAATCAAAAAACATTTTATGACGCTACGGATTACAGCCGGTGATCAGCCGCGAAGTAATCCTGAACCTTGCTGGGTTCTAAAACATTAATGGGGTCCCTAGGCAACTTTTAAGCCTGAAATATCAGTGTGGAAAGGACTTGCGTCTCAGTCCAGATCCACTATTTAAAGAAAACATTTATCCCCCTTTGGGACTGAAAATCCAAATTTTAATCATTTCAAAAACTGATGCCGATTGATAATAAAATTTCTTAAACAGTAAACATCTTTATCAAAGGATTGTAGATTGACTTGAAACACTGGAATTATGTTCACTAAATCTTAGGGCCATGATCGACTAGACTTTACTCTATCAGCGTAATTGAAAGGTTTCCATTTACAAGAATTTTGACAAGGAGATTTAGTAGGGTTATTGGATAATTTGAAAGAGTAATGCCAAACTAGGATTAAAGCAATGGTTTTAGACAAGGTATAGGTATTAGAACATCAAGAAGATAAGCATTACGGGTTACAAGTATGATAGAGGTGTTAAAATATAAAGAAAGTGATCATTAGCTCAAGGTATATCTGGATGTCAAGCATTAGGGTAAGGATAGGGTTATCAAACAATCGTGAACGACTTCAAAGAATATCTGGCTTTTAGGTATCAAGATAAAGTTTCTATTGGGGTTCTTACAAGAGTTAAATCAAGCATCAGGGTGCAAAATCAAGATTTCTCAGTAATCAATAGCATGTTAATTAAAAGGATCAATCATGTATTATAACAATTCTCTATTTTATCATGGCATCCCGATTACTTTGGTATACTAGCATGGTATGATTTTTGATCTACTTGCAATAAGTACTTGAGGGTTCATGGCATTTCTATATAATACGAAGATAGATTTGAGAATCACTTGGTCTGGGTATAACAAAATAAATCAGGATACTCGCATCATATATATAAGAACTAGTTATCACACATTCGCAGTGTAAACTAAAAAGTAGGTTGAATCACTTGCCTTGAGAAGGCTGGACTGGACTGGACTGGAAAGTAGGAGCAACTGGAAGCTTTACTCGACCTTTATGGCAAGTTTACCCTCGTCTCGAGATCCTACACAATTAATAATAACCTCATTATAATATATTCTCACCAACGCAACCTACTTACAACCCGAAATTAAACACAAATGGCATTTAGGCCTATATGCACATAATTTATAATCACCTTATAAACATAATAGTACACATAGCCACATATAGTCACATACCATTTTTTAAATACCAAACAATATCACACACAAACCATATTGCAACACTAGGCTTGGATGATCTCGTTCCACAACTTAAGTCACTTGATCGCTAAACTAGACAAAGTCTCCAAATTTTGACCTCCTAACTCGATGTGCCTTTACTAAACTATCCAAAACCTATTGACCCTCACTTGGGCCTTACACTCTACTGGCTTTATGCTATCTTGCAACTGTAGTGGTCAACCTAGGCCTCACTCATAAATACTCTAACTATGTGGTAAGTGAAGGTGCTTGCTAAGGTAAATTTCAGAATGACATCTATGGTTTCTTCAGTGCATTAGACACTCTTACACTACAAGTTTACCTCCAAAACTTCTACAACAGACTCTTCTGATCATAAGGCAACTCCCAAATTAGATGTGGCTCAAGGGCCTAGCTTGGGCCTCCCTAGGCCTAAGCTTAAAGTCCATGGTTCCCCTGTTTTTTTGGTAGAAAAGGTCCTGACTTGAACTAACTTGTGACACATTATTCTAACTCAAATTCTATGAACTATGGCTGGAAAAACTCCTCTGACACTCCCTCTAACTAAGGCCCAACAGGGCCTAATGAGGGCCTACGTATGACATGGTCAAAACTTCCTATTTCTAAGTTGCAACAAAACTGTCCCCTGCTGGACAGATTTTGTGATTCCACTCGTGCACCTAACCAAACGTCTTACAAACCTCCAACAAACACCTAAAACCTATTATATACTCCTAGTGATAGCGTCTGGTGGCTTGGGCCTCAAAGTGCACAACAAATGCTCATTCAAAACTTCCCCATAAACTAGTGCATCAAATCTGGAAAAATGCAAACACTAACTAATCCCTTTCCACCTTAACTCCCACTTATTAACCAAACATCCAACCTTTACCAAAGCAAACCTAGTGCATCACCATCCTAAAATAGTGCCTCAATAGGAGTGGAGATCATCCATGCCCTAGAACACCAACATGCAAATAAAAATATAACATGCAACTCATGGAAAACACTTAACAAGATTTCGGCTAAAACATAGAGTTTAAATTCATGTAAATTCGACTTGTACCTATTAATCAACCTTAATAATCATGAAATATATCTTCTCTTAACTATTATTAAGAAATATATCATGGAAACAATCTATTTCAAGCACAAATAATTCGAATTTATAAATTTTTAAACATGAAAACATGATTTCGAGAAGAGTAGCATACACAACATGGTTGATCATCATATTAACATCTTAAAACTAGCATGCATGGATAAACATGATTATATAGTGAAATTTCAGTAGCATGCAAAGGTTTTTAAAGCATGGTTTCTCGTAAAACATATATTAATATGTTTCGTAAACCATAAAACACTTAGTTAAAACATATATAAAATGTATCTCGTAGAGAGCTCTTGAATTCACAAGAATCAAGAGTTTCTCTTTGGAGATCACACAAAAGCTACACATGCAACCATGAAACTTCATCTCCCAAATCACAAAACTCTTGGGAAGTATATAAAATAAATGCAGGTGGAAGAATTACACTAGGGAAGATGAGAAATGGGATGGAAAAATGGAAGGGAGTGGGGGAGGGGGTTCTCGGCCGAGAGCAAGGAGAGGGAGGGGGAGGAGAGAAAAAGAGAGGTGAGTTGGAGTGAAGTGAATGTGGTTGGTATGAGTTTAATTGAGGTTAAATCATTACACTTATGCAAATTGGTTAGTGGAGTGTGCTTTTACCACTATCTCCCTTCTCTCATTGAAAGTAAAAATGCATGCAAGGGTGTTTTGGTAAAGTGGCCTTGGTAGAAGTGGTTAGTGGGGTGTTTATTGACTCTAGTGCCCTTGAGTTGAATTAGAAGTGATTTGCATGCATGGGCAAAAGAGTAAAATGCAAATTAAATAAACAATTAGTTGCAAAGAATAATTTTTATAAATAAAATTAATAATTCGAAAATTATAAAAGTTGTACCATAAAATAACTTGGATTTTTAGAAATTTTATGAGATCAGTTTTGAAATTTGTGAATGAAATAATTTTTAAAAGAAAATTTTCCAAGGTATAGAATATTCCTTATAAGTCAAAAATAAAGGCAAATAATAAAACTCTTGCTTTGAAAAATTTATATTCTACATAAAGCAACTTATAACGCAGCAAATTCCATTCACACAAACGTACAGTCATTAAGTATATTTATAATCGGCTCTAATATTATACAAAGTTCACAAATAATATTACACAAAATGTCGGTCGTAACATCTTCTCTCCCTTAAAGAATTCTATCCCCAGAATCTAAGAGAACATATGAGGATACCGGGAACACATATCAGACTCTAACTCCCAGGTTGATTCTTCGACCTTGGGGTTCCTCCAAATTACTTTCACTAACTTTACCGACTTATTCCTAAGACTCTTTACTTGTCAGTCGAGTAATTTGATAGGTTGCTCCACAAATGACAGGTCTGCCTAAATATTTACAGGTTCATATTCTATCACATGGTTGGCATCAGGATTGTACTTCTTAAGCAATGACACATGGAACACATTATGCACATGCTGATACTGAGGTGGTAAGGCTAACTCGTAAGCCACCTTTCCCACTTGACCCAAAATTTCAAAAGGACCTATATATCTAGGTGCTAACTTCCCTTTCTTGCCAAATCTAGACAACCCTTTCCTTGGTGACACCTTGGTCGTTGATGTTCCGCCTTCACTTTTTGACAAGTATAACACTTCGCAACCCATTCTGCCACTTCTCGCTTCATATTTGGCCACCAAAAGTTCTGCTTCACGTCTCGATACATCTTGGTGCTTCCCGGATGGATTGAAAATATTGAATTATGGGCTTCTTGCCAAATCTCATTCTTCAATTCAGGTACATGAGGAATCCAAATTCTTGAGGAAAACCTTAGTATACCTTGCTCATCCTTTTGAGTACCAATCTCTTTTCCAGTTAGCTGATTTTTCTCTTTCTTCATCACTTCTTCCTGACATTTCCTTATCTTTTCCAATAATGTTGGCTGAAAAGTCATTGTACGACAAACCTCTACAACTATTCCACAATCACAAAGTTCCAATTCAAACCTCTTAATCTCTTCAGATAATTCCTTTGGCGTTGCTATCATATTCAATCTTTCCTTCCTACTCAAAGCATCAGCTACCACGTTCGCCTTTCCAGGATGATAATTTATCGAATAATCATAGTCCTTAATTAGTTCCAACCATCTCCTTTGCCTCATATTGAGCTCCTTCTGAGTGAAAATATACTTTAAACTCTTGTGATCTGTGTAGATCTCACACTTTTCTCCGTAGAGGTAATGTCTCCAAATCTTAAGTGTGAATACTATGGCTTCTAGTTCCAAGTCATGCGTAGGGTACTTCAATTCATGCGGTTTTAACTATCTTGACGCATACGCAATCACCTTGTTATGTTGCATAAGCATACAGCCCAATCCTTTATGTGAAGCATCACAGAAAATTACAAAGTTTCCTTGGTCGTCTGGTAGTACTAACACCGGAGCTGTTACCAACCTCTGCTTCAACTCTTGAAAGCTATCCTCACATTTTGCATTCCATTCAAACTTCTGATTCTTCTTGGTTAACTTAGTCAATGGTGTGGCGATTCTCAAAAAATCCTTGACAAATCTTCTATAATACCCCGCCAATCCTAGAAAACTTCGCACTTTCGTAGGTGTCTTTGGCCTCTCCCAACTCATAATCGCCTCAATCTTTGCCGGATCTACTTTAACTCCTTCATCCCCAATGACGTGTCCTAAAAATTGAACTTCCTTTAACCAAAACTCACATTTAGAAAACTTGGCATACAACTTCTCTTGTCGGAGTATCTCCAATGCTATCCATAGATGCTGCTTATGTTCTTCTTCCGACTTTGAATAAATAAGGATGTCATCAATGAACACCACTACGAACTTATCCAAATACTTTTTTAATACCCGATTCATCAGATCCATGAATGCTGCCGGGGCATTAGTCAATCCAAAAGGCATTACTAAGAATTTATAATGTCCGTATCTTTTCCTGAATGCTGTCTTTGGAATATCTTCTTCTTTGATCTTTAATTGACGGTATCCTGATCTCAAGTCAATCTTTGAAAAGCACTTTGCTCCTTTCAGCTGATCAAATAGGTCATCTATTCTCGGTAGCGGGTAACGGTTCTTAATCGTCACCTTATTCAACTCCCGATAATCTATACATAACCGCATACTTCCATCTTTCTTCTTTACAAACAGAACAGGTGCTCCCCATGGCGACGTACTTGACCGTATCACTCCCTTGTCCAATAATTCTTGTAGCTGACTCGCCAACTCTTTCATTTCTACTGGTGCCATCCTATATGGGGCCTTTGAAACTGGTTCTGTGCCCGGAGCAAGGTTGATCTCGAACTCGATTTGTCGATCTGGTGGTAAGCCTGGTAGTTCATCTGGAAACACATCTGGGAATTCGTTGACTACGGGAATATCTGCTAGGCCGGGGTTTTCCTTTTCTGAATCCACAACATAAGCTAGGAACGACTCGCAACCTTTTCTCAGTAACTTCTTAGCCTGAACGATTGTAAGAAACAATTGTTCTTGCCTCTGTCCCTTAAATACTACATTCTCTCCACTCTTCGTCTTTAAATACACATTCTTGGACTTACAATTAATCTGGGCGTTATTCTTCCCTAACCAATCCATGCCTAAAATTATATCAAACTCTCCCAACTTGAAGAGTATCAAGTTGGCTGAAAATTTATACCCCGAAATATCAATCTCACACTTTGGACAGAGTTGACTCAGATGAATCTTCTCTTGGTTCACAATTACCACATTTACTACCTCGTTAATAACTATTTTATCATATTGAAGTTTATCAATAAAAGTTTCTGATATGAAAGATCTCGTCGCTCCCGAATCAATCAATACTTTAGCTTCGATATTATTTAATAAAAGTGTACCTGCTATCACCTCAGAGTTCTGAACAACGTCCTTCATTTTTAAATCAAATGTCCTTGTTGTTGCTTGCGAAGTTGTTGCAGGTGGTGGAGGTAAGGCCAATACCTCAGCTGGCACGCTTGCACTGGTACTTGCCACGTTCATCAGAGCTTTGACTGGTCCGGTTGACTTGCACTCCCTAGCTATGTGTCCAGTCTTTCCACACTTGTAGCATGTAACTCCCGGCTTCGGCATCTTACACTCGTTTGCCAAATGTCCCTTCTGGTTGCACCTATAGCATGTCATGCTCAGTTTATTACACACTCTGGGGTGCCTTCTTCCACAATGCTTGCATTCTGGTCTCTGAAATCTGTGTTCTCCAACTTATCCTTGGCTTGCCTGGTTGTTCCCCTTTGATTCTTGTCTTTTGCTCAAATTTCCCTTCTTTTGAAAATTTCCGCCCTTATGGAATCCAATCCTCTTTACATTCCGATCTTGTGAATTTCCGGCTTCAGATTTTTCTCCATAAAATGGAACATTTCTCTTCTTGTTATCCCTTTCCTTTCTTGACTGCATCCCATTATTCTCAATCAAAAAAGCTTTCTGTACTACGCTTGCATAAGTATCAAGCTCAAACATAGCCACTCTATCTGTGATCCAAGGCTCTAATCTTTGTTGAAATCTCTTTGCTTTTTCCTCCTCACTGCTGGTATACTTTGTTGTTAGGAATGTATGTGCATTAGTTTGATGATATGTTTAACAAAATACTTAAGTAGAAATTTAGTGTCTGTAGCCTCAACGGATAAGACCACTTTGGCTATCCGTTGATGGTGTAGCTTTACTTAGAAATAAGTCTAGTGTTGTAGCATATTTCAGTCTCTGTATTTAAAATGTAATTCTTGGAAGTTGAGAGAAACTATGAGTCATGTTGACTACTAGATGATATGCAGATAGGAAGGCCAATTGTAAATACTTCATGCCTTGTAATTTTGTATAAGTGAAGTGGTATCAACGGATGACTTAAAGACCTTCAACGGATAAGAAGCTAAGCTTCAACGGATGTCTCTAAAGCTTCAACGGATAAAGTCATCAACGGATAACATCCTTCAATGGATGAGTGCATCAACGGATGAAAGCTTCAACGGATAACATCCTTCAACGGATGAGTGCATCAACGGATGAAAGCTTCAACGGATGTTCTGATGATTAGCCGTTGATAAGGGGTAGTTGTACCTACAAACAGAGGCACATGGGTTGATAGAGACAACTGAGATGTGGTAGCCGAATTTCAGGAACAACAGAAAAAGCAGCCGTTCTTCTCTAGTACAAAGATGCAATAGTCAACAAAGTACTGGAGTGAACAGGAAAAGAAGCAAGTGAAGATCTTATTTTATTACTGTATTTTATATTGTTCTTCACTTGTACACTTGGTAATATATAAACCAAGTAGAAGCTAGTAATTAGAAGAGAGATTTTCCAGAGCTGTTTAGAAAAATATTGAGAGAAAATTCATCTAGTTTGTACTAGGATGCAGCTGTGATCAACATTGTTTAATCACAGATTTTCTAAAAATACCATCTCTGGTGGAACAACAAATCCACCAGAAAAGTTTTTAAGGTCTGTTGTGTTCTTTACATTTGTGCTTGAATATATATCTATCTGTATTAGCTTAAAGCAATTCACACACTTGTTCTTCTTGAACACACAACTTTCATAAACTGCTCAAAACTTGAAAAAGTTTTGAGATTTACATTCAACCCCCCTTCTGTAAATCTCATTGTTAGTCCACTAGGAATAACAATTGGTATCAGAGCAGGCTCTTGACATACAAAGAGTTTAAAGATCTTGGAATCTAACAAAGATGAGTAAGAAGGATATTGGAGTAAAGATCCCAGTTCTTGACAAAGACAGTTATCACCATTGGAAGGTGAAAATGCACCTTCATCTACTCTCCCAAGATGAAGGTTATGTAAACTGCATTGAGAATGGTCCTCATATTCCCCACAAAGTAGCAACAGTTGCTACAGCCACAGTTGCTGTTGGTCAATCCATTCCAAAACCTAGAGCAGAATGGACAATGGAAGACACAGAAGAAGTCCACAAGGATAAGAAGGCTATGAACATTTTGTTTAATGGTCTTAACATGGATATGTTTGATAATGTGATAAATTGCACAACTGCCAAAGAGGTTTGGGACACAGTTCAACTACTGTGTGAAGGTACAGAACAAGTGAAAGAAAACAAAATGCAGCTTCTCGTTCAACAGTATGAATACTTTCATTTTGAAGAAAATGAATCTTTAAATGAAACATTCAATAGGTTCCAAAAGCTGTTGAATGGACTGAAGCTGTATGGAAGAGTGTACCAGGTGAAGGATTCAAATCTTAAATTTTTAAGATCCTTGCCAAAGGAATGGAAACCCATGACTGTCTCCTTAAGAAACTCTCAAGATTATAAGGACTTCACTCTTGAAAGATTGTATGGAATCTTGAAGACTTATGAACTAGAGCTGGAACAGGATGAGGTATTGGAGAAGGGGAGAAAGAAAGGAAGTTCAGTTGCATTGGTAGCTGAAGATGAGAGGAAATGCAGACAAGAAACTGCGAGATCTACATCAAACTCCAAAGATGGTATAAGAAATCAGGAATCAAGCAAGGGGAAAGAGCAAGTTGCTGAAAATGAAGACAACTCCAGCCAAGATGACTCAGATGGTATTGATGAGCATCTTGCATTTCTGTCCAGAAGATTTGCAAAGATGAAATTCAAGAAAAACACTAGAGCCACTAAACCTCACAAAAACACTGTGGACAAATCCAAGTTCAAGTGTTTCAATTGTGGTATAAGTGGACACTTTGCAGGTGAGTGCAGAAAGCCAACTTCTGAAAAGAAGAAATTTGAACAAGTAGATTACAAAAAGAAATATTTTGATCTACTCAAGCAAAAGGAGAGGGCTTTCATTACTCAAGAAAGGGACTGGGCAGCTAATGGAGATGAAGAGAATGAAGATGTGGAGTATGTCAACCTTGCTCTCATGGCTGATTTTGAAGAAAATGAAGTTAGTTCATCAAGCAATCAGGTAATCACTACTGACTTAACACAGCTTACTAAAGAAGAGTGCAATGATGCTTTTAATGACATGTCTACCGAATTGTATCATTTGCGTGTGTCTCTTAAATCTCTTGCTAAAGAAAATAGTAGGATTAGAGAGAACAATATGTTTTTAAGTAATAGAAATGCTTTGTTAGAAGATAAGATGATTGACCTAGAGAAAACAAAGTTGCATTGTATATCTGTTGAAATGAACTAGC
>NW_027417336.1:0-33557 GCF_009905375.1 Apium graveolens
AAAGTGGAACTAAGAGGTGATAAAAGAATGTCAAATTGGATGTATATGATGTAACATGTTAATTGATCAAATATATGGTGGGAAAGTGACTCCTTATATGGTGCAAAGTGACTCTAATATGGTGAAAAGTGAATTACATGGTTGATTAGAGCCAAAATGTGAAACACAATTGACTTGATTTAAAGTGGAACTAAGAGGTGATAAAATGAATGTCAATGAATGGATATTGATGTTAACATGTTAATTGTACAAATTATGGTGGAAAGTGACTCTTATAGGGTGAAAGTGACTCTAATATAGGTGTAGAAAAGTGAATTACATGGTTGATTAGAGCCAAAATGTGAAACACAATTGACTGTATTAAAGTGGAACTAAGAGGTGATAAAACGATGTCAAATTGAATGGATATGATTTTAACATGTTAATGACAAATATTGGTGGAAAGTGACTCTTATAGGTGCAAAGTGACTCTAATGGTGAAAGTGACTTTACATTGTTAAATTAGAACCAAATGTGGAACAAAATTGACATGTGTGAAAGTGGAACTAAGAGGTGGTAAAAGGATGGTCAAATGGCTGTATATGATGTTAACATGTTAATTGTACAAATATATAGTGGAAAGTGATCTCTTAGGGTGCCAATGTGACTCTAATATGGTGAAAAAGATGATTACATGGTTGATTAGAGCCAAAATGTGAAACAAATTGACTTGTATGAAAGTGGAACTAAGAGGTGATAAAACGATGTCAAATTGAATGGATATGATGTTAACATGTAATTGTACAAATATATGGTGGAATGGAAAGTGACTTATAGGGTGCAAAGTGACTCTAATATGGTGAAAAGTGACTTACATGGTTAATTAGAACCAAAATGTGGAACAATTGACTTGTGTGAAAGTGGAACTAAGAGGTGGTAAAAGGATGTCAAATTGGATGTATATGATGTTAACATGTTAATTGTACAAATATATAGTGGAAAGTGACCTTTACGGTGCAAAGTGACTCGGTAAAAGTGAATTACATGGTTGATTAGAGCCAAAATGTGAAACAAAATTGACTTGTATGAAAGTGGAACTAAGAGGTGATAAAACGATGTCAAATTGAATGGATATGATTTAACATGTTAATTGTACAAATATATGGTGGGAAAGTGACTCTTATAGGGTGCAAAGTGACTCTAATATTGTGAGAAAGTGACTCTTTTGGGGTGCAAGGTGACTCTAATATGGTGAAAAGTGAATTACATGGTTGATTAGAGACCAAAATGTGAAACAAAATTGACTTGCATGAAAGTGAACTAAGAGGTAGTAAAAGGATGTCAAATTGGATGTATATGATATTAACATGTTAATTGTACAAATATATGGTGGAAAGTGACACTTATAGGGTGCAAGTGACTCTAATATTGTGAAAAGTGACTTACATGGTTAATTAGAGCCAAAATGATGGAACAATATTGACTTGTGTGAAAGTGGAACTAAGAGGTGGTAAAAGGATGTCAAATTGGATGTTATATGATGTTAACATGTTAATTGTACAAATATATAATGGAAAGTGACTCTTATAGTGTGCAAAGTGACTCTAATATGGTGAAAAGTGACTTACATGGTTAATTAGAACCAAAATGTGGAACAAAATTGACTTGTGTGAAAGTGGAACTAAGAGGTGGTAAAAGGATGTTCAAATTGGATGTATATGATGTTAACATGTTAATTGTACAAATATAATGGAAAGTGACTCTTTAAGGTGCAAAGTGACTTACATGGTTGATTATAGCCAAAATTTGAAACAAAATTGACTTGTATGAAAGTGGAACTAAGAGGTGATAAAAGAATGTCAAATTGGATGTATATGATGTTAACATGTTAATTGTACAAATATTATGGTGGAAAGTGACTCTTATAGGGTGCAAAGTGACTCTAATATGGTGAAAAGTGAATTACATGGTTGATTAGAGCCAAAATGTGAAACAAAATTGACTTGTATTAAAGTGGAACTAAGAGGTGATAAAACAATGTCAAATTGAATGGATATGATGTTAACATGTTAATTGTACAAATATATGGTGGAAAGTGACTCTTATAGGGTGTAAAGTGACTCTAATATGGTGAAAAGTGAATTACATGGTTGATTAGAGCCAAAATGTGAAACACAATTGACTTGTACTAAAGTGGAACTAAGAGGTGATAAAACGATGTCAAATTGAACGGATATGATGTTAACATGTTAATTGTACAAATATATGGTGGAAAGTGACTCTTATAGGGTGCATAGTGACTCTAATATGGTGAAAAATGACTTACATGGTTAATTAGAACCAAAATGTGGAACAAAATTGACTTGTGTGAAAGTGGAACTAAGAGGTGGTAAAAGGATATCAAATTGGATGTATATGATGTTAACATGTTAATTGTACAAATATATAGTGGAAAGTGACTCTTTTAGGGTGCCAAGTGACTCTAATATGGTGAAAAGTGAATTACATGGTTGATTAGAGCCAAAATGTGAAACAAAATTGACTTGTATGAAAGTGGAACTAAGAGGTGATAAAACGATGTCAAATTGAATGGATATGATGTTAACATGTTAATTGTACAAATATATGGTGGAAAGTGACTCTTATAGGGTGCAAAGTGACTCTAATATGGTGAAAAGTGACTTACATGGTTAATTAGAACCAAAATGTGGAACAATATTGACTTGTGTGAAAGTGGAACTAAGAGGTGGTAAAAGGATGTCAATTGGATGTATATGATGTTAACATGTTAATTGTACAAATATATAGTGGAAAGTGACTCTTTTAGGGTGCAAAGTGCTCTAATATGGTGAAAAGTGACTTAAATGGGAAATAATGGTAATTAGAACCAAAATGTGAACAAAATTGACTTGTGTGAAAGTGGAACTAAGAGGTGGTAAAAGGATGTCAAATTGCATTATATGATGTTAACATGTTAATTGTACAAATATATAGTGGAAAGTGACTCTTTTAGGGTGCAAAGTGACTCTAATATGGTGAAAAGTGAATTACATGGTTATTAGAACCAAAATGTGAAACAAATTGACTTGTATTAAAGTGGAACTAAGAGGTGATAAAACGATGTCAAATTGAATGGATATGATGTTAACATGTTAATTGTACAAATATATGGTGGAAAGTGACTCTTATAGGGTGCAAAGTGACTCTAATATGGTGAAAAGTGACTTACATGGTTAATTAGAACCAAAATGTGGAACAATATTGACTTGTGTGAAAGTGGTACTAAGAGGTGGTAAAAGGATGTCAAATTGGATGTATATGATGTTAACATGTTAATTGTACAAATATATAGTGGAAAGTGACTCTTTTAGGGTGCAAAGTGACTCTAATATGGTGAAAAGTGACTTACATGGTTGATTAGAGCCTAAAATGTGAAACAAAATTGACTTGTATGAAAGTGGAACTAAGAGGTGATAAAAGAATGTCAAATTGGATGTATATGATGTTAACATGTTAATTGTACAAATATATGGTGGAAAGTGACTCTTATAGGGTGCAAAGTGACCTAATATTGTAAAAAGTGAATTACATGGTTGAATTAGAGCCAAAATATGAACAAAATTGACTTGTATTAAAGTGGAACTAAGAGGTGATAAAACGATGTCAAATTGAATGGATATGATGTTAACATGTTAATTGTACAAATATATGGTGGAAAGTGATCTTATAGGGTGCAAAGTGACTTAATATGGTGAAAAGGGACTTTTGGGGGTGCAAGTCTCTAATATGGTGAAAGTGATACAGTTAATTAGAACCAAAATGTGGAATAAAATTGACTGTGTGAAAGTGGAACTAAGAGGTGGTAAAAGGATGTCAAATTACATGTATGTGATATTAACATGTTAATTGTACAAATATATAGTGGAAAGTGACTCTTTAGGTGCAAAAAGTGACTCTAATATGGTGAAAAGTGAATTACATGGTTAATTAGAGCCAAATTGTGAAACAAAATTGATTGTATGAAAGTGGAACTAAGAGGTGATAAACGATGTCAAATGATGGATATGATGTTAACATGTTAATTATACAAATATATGTGGAATGTACTCTTATAGGGTGCAAAGTGACTCTAATATGGTGAAAGTGACTCTTTTGGGGTGCAAAGGTCTCTAATATGGTGAAAAGTGACTTACATGGTTGATTAGAACCAAAATGTGGAACAATATTGACTTGTGTGAAAGTGGAACTAAGAGGTGGTAAAAGGATGTCAAATTGGATGTATATGATGTTAACATGTTAATTGTACAAATATATAGTGGAAAGTGACTCTTTTAGGGTGCAAAGTGACTCTAATATGGTGAAAAGTGACTTACATGGTTGATTAGAGCTAAAATGTGAAATAAAATTGACTTGTATCAAAGTGGAACTAAGAGGTGATAAAAGAATGTCAAATTGGATGTATATGATGTTAACATGTTAATTGTACAAATATATGGTGGAAAGTGACTCTTATAGGGTGCAAAGTGACTAATATTGTAAAAAGTGAATTACATGGTTGATTAGAGCCAAAATGTGAAACACAATTGACTTGTATTAAAGTGGAACTAAGAGGTGATAAAACGATGTCAAATTGAATGGATATGATGTTAACATGTTAATTGTACAAATATATGGTGGAAAGTGACTCTTATAGGCTGCAAAGTGACTCTAATATGGTGAAGGTGAAAAGTGACTTACATGGTTAATTAGAACCAAAATGTGGAACAAAATTGACTTGTGTAAAGTGGAACTAAGAGGTGGTAAAAGGATGTCAAATTAGATGTATATGATGTTAACATGTTAATTGTACAAATATATGGTGGAAAGTGACTCTTTATAGGGTGCAAAGTGACTCTAATATGGTGAAAAGTGACTAACATGGTTAATTAGAACCAAAATGTGGAACAAAATTGACTTGTGTGAAAGTGGAACTAAGAGGTGGTAAAAGGATGTCAAATTGGATGTATATGATGTTAACATGTTAATTGTACAAATATATAGTGGAAAGTGACTCTTTTAGGGTGCAAAGTGACTCTAATATGGTGAAAAGTGAATTACATGGTTGATTAGAGCCAAAATGTGAAACAAAATTGACTTGTATAAAGTGGAACTAAGAGGTGATAAAACGATGTCAAATTGAATGGATATGATGTTAACATGTTAATTGTACAAATATATGGTGGAAAGTGACTCTTATAGGGTGCAAAGTGACTCTAATATGGTGAAAAGTGACTTACATGGTTAATTAGAACCAAAATGTGGAACAAATTGACTTGTGTGAAAGTGGAACTAAGAGGTGGTAAAAGGATGTCAAATTGGATGTATATGATGTTAACATGTTAATTGTACAAATATATAGTGGAAAGTGACTCTTTTAGGGTGCAAAGTGACTCTAATATGGTGAAAAGTGACTTACATGGTTGATTAGAGCCAAAATGTGAAACAAAATTGACTTGTATGAAAGTGGAACTAAGAGGTGATAAAAGAATGTCAAATTGGATGTATATGATGTTAACATGTTAATTGTACAAATATATGGTGGAAAGTGACTCTTATAGGGTGCAAAGTGACTCTAATATGGTGAAAAGTGAATTACATGGTTGATTAGAGCCAAAATGTGAAACACAATTGACTTGTATTAAAGTGGAACTAAGAGGTGATAAAACGATGTCAAATTGAATGGATATGATGTTAACATGTTAATTGTACAAATATATGGTGGAAAGTGACTCTTATAGGGTGCAAAGTGACTCTAATATGGTGAAAAGTGACTCTTTTGGGGTGCAAAGTGTCTCTAATATGGTGAAAAGTGACTTACATGGTTAATTAGAACCAAAATGTGGAACAAAATTGACTTGTGTGAAAGTGGAACTAAGAGGTGGTAAAAGGATGTCAAATTGCATGTATATGATGTTAACATGTTAATTGTACAAATATATAGTGGAAAGTGACTCTTTTAGAGTGCAAAGTGACTCTAATATGGTGAAAAGTGAATTACATGGTTGATTAGAGCCAAATTGTGAAACAAAATTGACTTGTATGAAAGTGGAACTAAGAGGTGATAAAACGATGTCAAATTGAATGGATATGATGTTAACATGTTAATTATACAAATATATGGTGGAATGTGACTCTTATAGGGTGCAAAGTGACTCTAATATGGTGAAAAGTGACTTACACAGTTAATTAGAACCAAAATGTGGAACAATATTGACTTGTGTGAAAGTGGAACTAAGAGGTGGTAAAAGGATGTCAAATTGGATGTATATGATGTTAACATGTTAATTGTACAAATATATAGTGGAAAGTGACTCTTTTAAGGTGCAAAGTGACTCTAATATGGTGAAAAGTGACTTACATGGTTGATTAGAGCTAAAATGTGAAACAAAATTGACTTGTATGAAAGTGGAACTAAGAGGTGATAAAAGAATGTCAAATTGGATGTATATGATGTTAACATTTTAATTGTACAAATATATGGTGGAAAGTGACTCTTATAGGGTGCAAAGTGACTCTAATATGTGAAAAGTGAATTACATGGTTGATTAGAGCCAAAATGTGAAACACAATTGACTTGTATTAAAGTGGAACTAAGAGGTGATAAAACGATGTCAAATTGAATGGATATGATGTTAACATGTTAATTGTACAAATATATGGTGGAAAGTGACTCTTATAGGGTGCAAAGTGACTCTAATATGGTGAAAAGTGACTCTTTTGGGGTGCAAAGTGTCTCTAATATGGTGAAAAGTGACTTACATGGTTAATTAGAACCAAAATGTGGAACAAAATTGACTTGTGTGAAAGTGGAACTAAGAGGTGGTAAAAGGATGTCAAATTGCATGTATATGATGTTAACATATTAATTGTACAAATATATAGTGGAAAGTGACTCTTTTAGGGTGCAAAGTGACTCTAATATGGTGAAAAGTGAATTACATGGTTGATTAGAACCAAAATGTGAAACACAATTGACTTGTATTAAAGTGGAATTAAGAGGTGATAAAACGATGTCAAATTGAATGGATATAATGTTAACATGTTAATTATACAAATATATGGTGGAATGTGACTCTTATAGGGTGCAAAGTGACTCTAATATGGTGAAAAGTGACTTACATGGTTAATTAGAACCAAAATGTGGAACAATATTGACTTGTGTGAAAGTGGAACTAAGAGGTGGTAAAAGGATGTCAAATTGGATGTATATGATGTTAACATGTTAATTGTACAAATATATGGTGGAAAGTGACTCTTATAGGGTGCAAAGTGACTCTAATATGGTGAAAAGTGACTTACATGGTTGATTAGAGCCAAAATGTGAAACAAAATTGACTTGTATGAAAGTGGAACTAAGAGGTGATAAAAGATGTCAAATTGAATGTATATGATGTTAACATGTTAATTGTACAAATATATGGTGGAAAGTGACTCTTATAGGGTGCAAAGTGACTCTAATATGGTGAAAAGTGAATTACATGGTTGATTAGAGCCAAAATGTGAAACAAAATTGACTTGTATGAAAGTGGAACTAAGAGGTGATAAAACGATGTCAAATTGAATGTATATGATGTTAACATGTTAATTGTACAAATATATGGTGGAAAGTGACTCTTATAGGGTGCAAAGTGACTCTAATATGGTGAAAAGTGACTTGACTTACATGGTTAATTAGAACCAAAATGTGGAACAAAATTGACTTGTGTGAAAGTGGAACTAAGAGGTGGTAAAAGGATGTCAAATTGGATGTATATGATGTTAACATGTTAATTGTACAAATATATAGTGGAAAGTGACTCTGTAGGGTGCAAAGTGACTCTAATATGGTGAAAAGTGAATTACATGATTGATTAAAGCCAAAAAGTGAAACAAAATTGACTTGTATGAAAGTGGAACTAAGAGGTGATAAAACGATGTCAAATTGAATGGATATGATGTTAACATGTTAATTGTACAAATATATGGTGGAAAGTGACTCTTATAGGGTGCAAAGTGACTCTAATATGGTGAAAAGTGACTTACATGGTTAATTAGAACCAAAATGTGGAACAAAATTGACTTGTGTGAAAGTGGAACTAAGAGGTGGTAAAAGGATGTCAAATTGGATGTATATGATGTTAACATGTTAATTGTACAAATATATGGTGGAAAGTGACTCTTATAGGGTGCAAAGTGACTCTAATATGGTGAAAAGTGACTTACATGGTTAATTAGAAGCCAAAATGTGGAACAAAATTGACTTGTGTGAAAGTGGAACTAAGAGGTGGTAAAAGGATGTCAAATTGGATGTATATGATGTTAACATGTTTATTGTACAAATATATGGTGGAAAGTGACTCTGTAGGGTGCAAAGTGACTCTAATATGGTGAAAAGTGAATTACATGATTGATTAGAGCCAAAATGTGAAACAAAATTGACTTGTATGAAAGTGGAACTAAGAGGTGATAAAACGATGTCAAATTGAATGGATATGATGTTAACATGTTAATTATACAAATATATGGTGGAATGTGACTCTTATAGGGTGCAAAGTGACTCTAATATGGTGAAAAGTGACTTACATGGTTAATTAGAACCAAAATGTGGAACAATATTGACTTGTGTGAAAGTGGTACTAAGAGGTGGTAAAAGGATGTCAAATTGGATGTATATGATGTTAATCATGTTAATTGTACAAATATATAGTGGAAAGTGACTCTTTTAGGGTGCAAAGTGACTCTAATATGGTGAAAAGTGAATTACATGGTTGATTAGAAGCCAAAATGTGAAACACAATTGACTTGTATTAAAGTGGAACTAAGAGGTGATAAAACGATGTCAAATTGAATGGATATGATGTTAACATGTTAATTATACAAATATATGGTGGAATGTGACTCTTATAGGGTGCAAAGTGACTCTAATATGGTGAAAAGTGACTTACATGGTTAATTAGAACCAAAATGTGGAACAATATTGACTTGTGTGAAAGTGGTACTAAGAGGTGGTAAAAGGATGTCAAATTGGATGTATATGATGTTAACATGTTAATTGTACAAATATATAGTGGAAAGTGACTCTTTTAGGGTGCAAAGTGACTCTAATATGGTGAAAAGTGACTTACATGGTTGATTTGAGCTAAAATATGAAACAAAATTGACTTGTATGAAAGTGGAACAAAGAGGTGATAAAAGAATGTCAAATTGGATGTATATGATGTTAACATGTTAATTGTACAAATATATGGTGGAAAGTGACTCTTATAGGGTGCAAAGTGACTAACATTGTAAAAAGTGAATTACATGGTTGATTAGAGCCAAAATATGAAACACAAGTGACTTGTATTAAAGTAGAACTAAGAGGTGATAAAACGATGTCAAATTGAATGGATATGATGTTAACATGTTAATTGTACAAATATATGGTGGAAAGTGACTCTTATAGGTTGCAAAGTGACTCTAATATGGTGAAAAGTGACTCTTTTGGGGTGCAAAGTGTCTCTAATATGGTGAAAAGTGACTTACATGGTTAATTAGAACCAAAATGTGGAACAAAATTGACTTGTGTGAAAGTGGAACTAAGAGGTGGTAAAAGGATGTCAAATTGCATGTATATGATGTTAACATGTTAATTGTACAAATATATAGTGGAAAGTGACTCTTTTAGAGTGCAAAGTGACTCTAATATGGTGAAAAGTGAATTACATGGTTGATTAGAGCCAAATTGTGAAACAAAATTGACTTGTATGAAAGTGGAACTAAGAGGTGATAAAACGATGTCAAATTGAATGGATATGATGTTAACATGTTAATTGAACAAATATATGGTGGAAAGTGACTCTTATAGGGTGCAAAGTGACTCTAATATGGTGAAAAGTGACTTACAGGTTAATTAGAACCAAAATGTGGAACAATATTGACTTGTGTGAAAGTGGAACTAAGAGGTGGTAAAAGGATGTCAAATTGGATGTATATGATGTTAACATGTTAATTGTACAAATATATAGGTGGAAAGTGACTCTTATAGGGTGCAAAGTGACTCTAATATGGTGAAAAGTGACTTACATGGTTGATTAGAGCCAAAATGTGAAACAAATTGACTTGTATGAAAGTGGAACTAAGAGGTGATAAAAGAATGTCAAATTGGATGTATATGATGTTAACATTTTAATTGTACAAATATATGGTGGAAAGTGACTCTTATAGGGTGCAAAGTGACTCTAATATGGTGAAAAGTGAATTACATGGTTGATTAGAGCCAAAATGTGAAACACAATTGACTTGTATTAAAGTGGAACTAAGAGGTGATAAAACGATGTCAAATTGAATGGATATGATGTTAACATGTTAATTGTACAAATATATGGTGGAAAGTGACTCTTATAGGGTGCAAAGTGACTCTAATATGGTGAAAAGTGACTTACATGGTTAATTAGAACCAAAATGTGGAACAAAATTGACTTGTGTGAAAGTGGAACTAAGAGGTGGTAAAAGGATGTCAAATTGGATGTATATGATGTTAACATGTTAATTGTACAAATATATAGTGGAAAGTGACTCTTTATAGGGTGCAAAGTGACTCTAATATGGTGAAAAGTGAATTACATGGTTGATTAGAGCCAAAATGTGAAACACAATTGACTTGTATTAAAGTGGAACTAAGAGGTGATAAAACGATGTCAAATTGAATGGATATGATGTTAACATGTTAATTGTACAAATATATGGTGGAAAGTGACTCTTATAGGGTGCAAAGTGACTCTAATATGGTGAAAAGTGACTTACATGGTTAATTAGAACCAAAATGTGGAACAAAATTGACTTGTGTGAAAGTGGAACTAAGAGGTGGTAAAAGGATGTCAAATTGGATGTATATGATGTTAACATGTTAATTGTACAAATATATAGTGGAAAGTGACTCTTTTAGGGTGCAAAGTGACTCTAATATGGTGAAAAGTGACTTACATGGTTGATTAGAGCCAAAATGTGAACAAAATTGACTTGTAGTGAAAGTGGAACTAAGAGGTGATAAAAGATGTCAAATTGATGTATATGATGTTAACATGTTAATTGTACAAATATATAGGTGGAAAGTGACTCTTTAGGGTGCAAAGTGACTCTAATATGGTGAAAAGTGAATTACATGGTTAATTAGAGCCAAAATGTGAAACAAAATTGACTTGTATGAAAGTGGAACTAAGAGGTGATAAAACGATGTCAAATTGAATGGATATGATGTTAACATGTTAATTGTACAAATATATGGTGGAAAGTGACTCTTATAGGGT
This sequence comes from Apium graveolens, assembly GCF_009905375.1. Classification (NCBI taxonomy): domain Eukaryota; kingdom Viridiplantae; phylum Streptophyta; class Magnoliopsida; order Apiales; family Apiaceae; genus Apium; species Apium graveolens. The sequence continues at coordinate 11,286 of NW_027417336.1, forward strand.
GCAAAGTGACTCTAATATGGTGAAAAGTGACTTACATGGTTAATTAGAACCAAAATGTGGAACAAAATTGACTTGTGTGAAAGTGGAACTAAGAGGTGGTAAAAGGATGTCAAATTGAATGTATATGATGTTAACATGTTAATTGTACAAATATATGGTGGAAAGTGACTCTTATAGGGTGCAAAGTGACTCTAATATGGTGAAAAGTGACTTACATGGTTAATTAGAACCAAAATGTGGAACAAAATTGACTTGTGTGAAAGTGGAACTAAGAGGTGGTAAAAGGATGTCAAATTGGATGTATATGATGTTAACATGTTAATTGTACAAATATATAGTGGAAAGTGACTCTTTTAGGGTGCAAAGTGACTCTAATATGGTGAAAAGTGAATTACATGGTTGATTAGAGCCAAAATGTGAAACACAATTGACTTGTATTAAAGTGGAACTAAGAGGTGATAAAACGATGTCAAATTGAATGGATATGATGTTAACATGTTAATTGTACAAATATATGGTGGAAAGTGACTCTTATAGGGTGCAAAGTGACTCTAATATGGTGAAAAGTGACTTACATGGTTAATTAGAACCAAAATGTGGAACAAATTGACTTGTGTGAAAGTGGAACTAAGAGGTGGTAAAAGGATGTCAAATTGGATGTATATGATGTTAACATGTTAATTGTACAAATATATAGTGGAAAGTGACTCTTATAGGGTGCAAAGTGACTCTAATATGGTGAAAAGTGACTTACATGGTTGATTAGAGCCAAAATGTGAAACAAAATTGACTTGTATGAAAGTGGAACTAAGAGGTGATAAACGATGTCAAATTGGATGATATGATGTTAACATGTTAATTGTACAAATATATGGTGGAAAGTGACTCTTATAGGGTGCAAAGTGACTCTAATATGGTGAAAAGTGACTTACATGGTTGATTAGAGCCAAAATGTGAAACACAATTGACTTGTATTAAAGTGGAACTAAGAGGTGATAAACGATGTCAAATTGAATGGATATGATGTTAACATGTTAATTGTACAAATATATGGTGGAAAGTGACTCTTATAGGGTGCAAAGTGACTCTAATATGGTGAAAGGTATGGTGAAAAGTGACTTACATGGTTAATTAGAACCAAAATGTGGAACAAAATTGACTTGTGTGAAAGTGGAACTAAGAGGTGGTAAAAGGATGTCAAATTGGCATGTATATGATGTTAACATGTTAATTGTACAAATATATAGTGGAAAGTGACTCTTTAGGGTGCAAAGTGACTCTAATATGGTGAAAAGTGAAGTACATGGTTGATTAGAGCCAAAATGTGAAACAAAATTGACTTGTATGAAAGTGGAACTAAGAGGTGATAAAACGATGTCAAATTGAATGGATATGATGTTAACATGTTAATTGTACAAATATATGGTGGAAAGTGACTCTTATATGGTGCAAAGTGACTCTAATATGGTGAAAAGTGACTTACATGGTTAATTAGAACCAAAATGTGGAACAATATTGACTTGTGTGAAAGTGGAACTAAGAGGTGGTAAAAGGATGTCAAATTGGATGTATATGATGTTAACATGTTAATTGTACAAATATATGGTGGAAAGTGACTCTTATAGGGTGCAAAGTGACTCTAATATGGTGAAAAGTGAATTACATGGTTGATTAGAGCCAAAATGTGAAACAAAATTGACTTGTATGAAAGTGGAACTAAGAGGTGATAAACGATGTCAAATTGAATGTATATGATGTTAACATGTTAATTGTACAAATATATGGTGGAAAGTGACTCTTATAGGGTGCAAAGTGACTCTAATATGGTGAAAAGTGACTTACATGGTTGATTAGAGCCAAAATGTGAACAAAATTGACTTGTATGAAAGTGGAACTAAGAGGTGGTAAAACGATGTCAAATTGGATGTATATGATGTTAACATGTTAATTGTACAAATATATGGTGGAAAGTGACTCTTATAGGGTGCAAAGTGACTCTAATATGGTGAAAAGTGACTTACATGGTTGATTAGAGCCAAAATGTGAACAAAATTGACTTGTGTGAAAGTGGAACTAAGAGGTGGTAAAAGGATGTCAAATTGGATGTATATGATGTTAACATGTTAATTGTACAAATATATGGTGGAAAGTGACTCTTATAGGGTGCAAAGTGACTCTAATATGGTGAAAAGTGAATTACATGGTTGATTAGAGCCAAAATGTGAAACACAATTGACTTGTATTAAAGTGGAACTAAGAGGTGATAAAACGATGTCAAATTGAATGGATATGATGTTAACATGTTAATTGTACAAATATATGGTGGAAAGTGACTCTTATAGGGTGCAAAGTGACTCTAATATGGTGAAAAGTGACTTACATGGTTAATTAGAACCAAAATGTGGAACAAAATTGACTTGTGTGAAAGTGGAACTAAGAGGTGGTAAAAGGATGTCAAATTGGATGTATATGATGTTAACATGTTAATTGTACAAATATATAGTGGAAAGTGACTCTTATAGGGTGCAAAGTGACTCTAATATGGTGAAAAGTGACTTACATGGTTAATTAGAACCAAAATGGTGAACAAAATTGACTTGTGTGAAAGTGGAACTAAGAGGTGGTAAAAGGATGTCAAATTGGATGTATATGATGTTAACATGTTAATTGTACAAATATATAGTGGAAAGTGACTCTTTTAGGGTGCAAAGTGACTCTAATATGGTGAAAAGTGAATTACATGGTTGATTAGAGCCAAAATGTGAAACAAAATTGACTTGTATGAAAGTGGAACTAAGAGGTGATAAAACGATGTCAAATTGAATGGATATGATGTTAACATGTTAATTGTACAAATATATGGTGGAAAGTGACTCTTATAGGGTGCAAAGTGACTCTAATATGGTGAAAAGTGACTTACATGGTTAATTAGAACCAAAATGTGGAACAAAATTGACTTGTGTGAAAGTGGAACTAAGAGGTGGTAAAAGGATGTCTCAATTGGATGTATATGATGTTAACATGTTAATTGTACAAATATATAGTGGAAAGTGACTCTTTTAGGGTGCAAAGTGACTCTAATATGGTGAAAAGTGAATTACATGGTTGATTAGAGCCAAAATGTGAAACAAATCTGACTTGTATGAAAGTGGAACTAAGAGGTGATAAAACGATGTCAAATTGAATGGATATGATGTTAACATGTTAATTGTACAAATATATGGTGGAAAGTGACTCTTATAGGGTGCAAAGTGACACTAATATGGTGAAAAGTGACTTACATGGTTAATTAGAACCAAAATGTGGAACAAAATTGACTTGTGTGAAAGTGGAACTAAGAGGTGGTAAAAGGATAGTCAAATTGGATGTATATGATGTTAACATGTTAATTGTACAAATATATAGTGGAAAGTGACTCTTTTAGGGTGCAAAGTGACTCTAATATGGTGAAAAGTGAATTACATGGTTGATTAGAGCCAAAATGTGAAACAAAATTGACTTGTATGAAAGTGGAACTAAGAGGTGATAAACGATGTCAAATTGAATGTATATGATGTTAACATGTTAATTGTACAAATATATGGTGGAAAGTGACTCTTATAGGGTGCAAAGTGACTCTAATATGGTGAAAAGTGACTTACATGGTTAATTAGAACCAAAATGTGGAACAAATTGACTTGTGTGAAAGTGGAACTAAGAGGTGGTAAAAGGATGTCAAATTGGATGTATATGATGTTAACATGTTAATTGTACAAATATATAGTGGAAAGTGACTCTTATAGGGTGCAAAGTGACTCTAATATGGTGAAAAGTGACTTACATGGTTAATTAGAACCAAAATGTGGAACAAAATTGACTTGTGTGAAAGTGGAACTAAGAGGTGGTAAAAGGATGTCAAATTGGATGTATATGATGTTAACATGTTAATTGTACAAATATATAGGTGGAAAGTGACTCTTTATAGGGTGCAAAGTGACTCTAATATGGTGAAAAGTGACTTACATGGTTGATTAGAGCCAAAATGTGAAACAAAATTGACTTGTATGAAAGTGGAACTAAGAGGTGATAAAAGAATGTCAAATTGGATGTATATGATGTTAACATGTTAATTGTACAAATATTATGGTGGAAAGTGACTCTTATAGGGTGCAAAGTGACTCTAATATGGTGAAAAGTGAATTACATGGTTGATTAGATCCAAAATGTGAAACACAATTGACTTGTATTAAAGTGGAACTAAGAGGTGATAAAACGAATGTCAAATTGAATGGATATGATGTTAACATGTTAATTGTACAAATATATGGTGGAAAGTGACTCTTATAGGGTGTAAAGTGACTCTAATATGGTGAAAAGTGAATTACATGGTTGATTAGAGCCAAAATGTGAAACACAATTGACTTGTACTAAAGTGGAACTAAGAGGTGATAAAACGATGTCAAATTGAATGGATATGATGTTAACATGTTAATTGTACAAATATATGGTGGAAAGTGACTCTTATAGGGTGCAAAGTGACTCTAATATGGTGAAAAGTGACTTACATGGTTAATTAGAACCAAAATGTGGAACAAAATTGACTTGTGTGAAAGTGGAACTAAGAGGTGGTAAAAGGATATCAAATTGGATGTATATGATGTTAACATGTTAATTGTACAAATATATAGTGGAAAGTGACTCTTTTAGGGTGCCAAGTGACTCTAATATGGTGAAAAGTGAATTACATGGTTGATTAGAGCCAAAATGTGAAACAAAATTGACTTGTATGAAAGTGGAACTAAGAGGTGATAAAACGATGTCAAATTGAATGGATATGATGTTAACATGTTAATTGTACAAATATATGGTGGAAAGTGACTCTTATAGGGTGCAAAGTGACTCTAATATGGTGAAAAGTGACTTACATGGTTAATTAGAACCAAAATGTGGAACAATATTGACTTGTGTGAAAGTGGAACTAAGAGGTGGTAAAAGGATGTCAAATTGGATGTATATGATGTTAACATGTTAATTGTACAAATATATAGTGGAAAGTGACTCTTTTAGGGTGCAAAGTGACTCTAATATGGTGAAAAGTGACTTACATGGTTGATTAGAGCCAAAATATGAAACAAAATTGACTTGTATGAAAGTGGAACTAAGAGGTGATAAAAGATGTCAAATTGGATGTATATCATGTTAACATGTTAATTGTACAAATATATGGTGGAAAGTGACTCTTATAGGGTGCAAAGTGACTCTAATATGGTGAAAAGTGACTTACATGGTTGATTAGAGCCAAAATGTGAAACAAAATTGACTTGTATGAAAGTGGAACTAAGAGGTGATAAAAGAATGTCAAATTGGATGTATATGATGTTAACATGTTAATTGTACAAATATATGGTGGAAAGTGACTCTTATAGGGTGCAAAGTGACTCTAATATGGTGAAAAGTGACTTACATGGTTGATTAGAGCCAAAATGTGAAACAAATTGACTTGTATGAAAGTGGAACTAAGAGGTGATAAAAGATGTCAAATTGGATGTATATGATGTTAACATGTTAATTGTACAAATATATGGTGGAAAGTGACTCTTTAGGGTGCAAAGTGACTCTAATATGGTGAAAAGTGAATTACATGGTTGATTAGAGCCAAAATGTGAAACACAATTGACTTGTACTGAAAGTGGAACTAAGAGGTGATAAAACGATGTCAAATTGAATGGATATGATGTTAACATGTTAATTGTACAAATATATGGTGGAAAGTGACTCTTATAGGGTGCAAAGTGACTCTAATATGGTGAAAAGTGACTTACATGGTTAATTAGAACCAAAATGTGGAACAAAATTGACTTGTGTGAAAGTGGAACTAAGAGGTGGTAAAAGGATGTCAAATTGGATGTATATGATGTTAACATGTTAATTGTACAAATATATAGTGGAAAGTGACTCTTTTAGGGTGCAAAGTGACTCTAATATGGTGAAAAGTGAATTACATGGTTGATTAGAGCCAAAATGTGAAACAAAATTGACTTGTATGAAAGTGGAACTAAGAGGTGATAAAACGATGTCAAATTGAATGGATATGATGTTAACATGTTAATTGTACAAATATATGGTGGAAAGTGACTCTTATAGGGTGCAAAGTGACTCTAATATGGTGAAAAGTGACTTACATGGTTAATTAGAACCAAAATGTGGAACAAAATTGACTTGTGTGAAAGTGGAACTAAGAGGTGGTAAAAGGATGTCAAATTGGATGTATATGATGTTAACATGTTAATTGTACAAATATATAGTGGAAAGTGACTCTTATAGGGTGCAAAGTGACTCTAATATGGTGAAAAGTGACTTACATGGTTGATTAGAAGCCAAAATGTGAACAAAATTGACTTGTATGAAAGTGGAACTAAGAGGTGATAAAACGATGTCAAATTGGAATGTATATGATGTTAACATGTTAATTGTACAAATATATGGTGGAAAGTGACTCTTATAGGGTGCAAAGTGACTCTAATATGGTGAAAAGTGACTTACATGGTTAATTAGAACCAAAATGTGGAACAAAATTGACTTGTGTGAAAGTGGAACTAAGAGGTGATAAAAGATGTCAAATTGGATGTATATGATGTTAACATGTTAATTGTACAAATATATGGTGGAAAGTGACTCTTATAGGGTGCAAAGTGACTCTAATATGGTGAAAAGTGAATTACATGGTTGATTAGAGCCAAAATGTGAAACACAATTGACTTGTATTAAAGTGGAACTAAGAGGTGATAAATAGATGTCAAATTGAATGGATATGATGTTAACATGTTAATTGTACAAATATATGGTGGAAAGTGACTCTTATAGGGTGCAAAGTGACTCTAATATGGTGAAAAGTGAATTACATGGTTGATTAGAGCCAAAATGTGAAACAAAATTGACTTGTATAAAGTGGAACTAAGAGGTGATAAAACGATGTCAAATTGAATGTATATGATGTTAACATGTTAATTGTACAAATATATGGTGGAAAGTGACTCTTATAGGGTGCAAAGTGACTCTAATATGGTGAAAAGTGACTTACATGGTTAATTAGAACCAAAATGTGGAACAAAATTGACTTGTATGAAAGTGGAACTAAGAGGTGGTAAAAGGATGTCAAATTGGATGTATATGATGTTAACATGTTAATTGTACAAATATATAGTGGAAAGTGACTCTTTTAGGGTGCCAAGTGACTCTAATATGGTGAAAACTGAATTACATGGTTGATTAGAGCCAAAATGTGAAACAAGATTGACTTGTATGAAAGTGGAACTAAGAGGTGATAAAACGATGTCAAATTGAATGGATATGATGTTAACATGTTAATTGTACAAATATATGGTGGAAAGTGACTCTTATAGGGTGCAAAGTGACTCTAATATGGTGAAAAGTGACTTACATGGTTAATTAGAACCAAAATGTGGAACAATATTGACTTGTGTGAAAGTGGAACTAAGAGGTGGTAAAAGGATGTCAAATTGGATGTATATGATGTTAACATGTTAACTGTACAAATATATAGTGGAAAGTGACTCATTTAGGGTGTAAAGTGACTCTAATATGGTGAAAAGTGACTCTTTTGGGGTGCAAAGTGACTCTAATATGGTGAAAAGTGACTTACATGGTTAATTAGAACCAAAATGTGGAACAAAATTGACTTGTGTGAAAGTGGAACTAAGAGGTGGTAAAAGGATGTCAAATTGCATGTATATGATGTTAACATGTTAATTGTACAAATATATAGTGGAAAGTGACTCTTTTAGGGTGCAAAGTGACTCTAATATGGTGAAAAGTGAATTACATGGTTGATTAGAACCAAAATGTGAAACACAATTGACTTGTATTAAAGTGGAATTAAGAGGTGATAAAACGATGTCAAATTGAATGGATATGATGTTAACATGTTAATTATACAAATATATGGTGGAATGTGACTCTTATAGGGTGCAAAGTGACTCTAATATGGTGAAAAGTGACTTACATGGTTAATTAGAACCAAAATGTGGAACAATATTGACTTGTGTGAAAGTGGTACTAAGAGGTGGTAAAAGGATGTCAAATTGGATGTATATGATGTTAACATGTTAATTGTACAAATATATAGTGGAAAGTGACTCTTTTAGGGTGCAAAGTGACTCTAATATGGTGAAAAGTGACTTACATGGTTGATTAGAGCCAAAATGTGAAACAAAATTGACTTGTATGAAAGTGGAACTAAGAGGTGATAAAAGAATGTCAAATTGCATGTATTTGATGTTAACATGTTAATTGTACAAATATATAGTGGAAAGTGACTCTTTTAGGGTGCAAAGTGACTAATATTGTAAAAAGTGACTTACATGGTTGATTAGAGCCAAAATGTGAAACAAAATTGACTTGTATGAAAGTGGAACTAAGAGGTGATAAAAGAATGTCAAATTGCATGTATATGATGTTAACATGTTAATTGTACAAATATATAGTGGAAAGTGACTCTTTTAGGGTGCAAAGTGACTCTAATATGGTGAAAAGTGAATTACATGGTTGATTAGAGCCACAATGTGAAACAAAATTGACTTGTATGAAAGTGGAACTAAGAGGTGATAAAACGATGTCAAATTGAATGGATATGATGTTAACATGTTAATTGTACAAATATATGGTGGAAAGTGACTCTTATAGGGTGCAAAGTGACTCTAATATGGTGAAAAGTGACTTACATGGTTGATTAGAGCCAAAATGTGAAACAAAATTGACTTGTATGAAAGTGGAACTAAGAGGTGATAAAAGAATGTCAAATTGGATGTATATGATGTTAACATGTTAATTGTACAAATATATGGTGGAAAGTGACTCTTATAGGGTGCAAAGTGACTCTAATATGGTGAAAAGTGACTTACATGGTTAATTAGAGCCAAAATGTGGAACAAAATTGACTTGTGTGAAAGTGGAACTAAGAGGTGGATAAACGATGTCAAATTGGATGTATATGATGTTAACATGTTAATTGTACAAATATATGGTGGAAAGTGACTCTTATAGGGTGCAAAGTGACTCTAATATGGTGAAAAGTGACTTACATGGTTGAATTAGAACCAAAATGTGGAACAAAATTGACTTGTGTGAAAGTGGAACTAAGAGGTGGTAAAAGGATGTCAAATTGGATGTATATGATGTTAACATGTTAATTGTACAAATATATGGTGGAAAGTGACTCTTATAGGGTGCAAAGTGACTCTAATATGGTGAAAAGTGACTTACATGGTTGATTAGAGCCAAAATGTGAAACAAAATTGACTTGTATGAAAGTGGAACTAAGAGGTGATAAAACGATGTCAAATTGAATGTATATGATGTTAACATGTTAATTGTACAAATATATGGTGGAAAGTGACTCTTATAGGGTGCAAAGTGACTCTAATATGGTGAAAAGTGACTTACATGGTTAATTAGAACCAAAATGTGGAACAAAATTGACTTGTGTGAAAGTAGAACTAAGAGGTGGTAAAAGGATGTCAAATTGGATGTATATGATGTTAACATGTTAATTGTACAAATATATAGTGGAAAGTGACTCTTATAGGGTGCAAAGTGACTCTAATATGGTGAAAAGTGAATTACATGGTTGATTAGAGCCAAAATGTGAAACAAAATTGACTTGTATGAAAGTCGAACTAAGAGGTGATAAAACGATGTCAAATTGAATGGATATGATGTTAACATGTTAATTGTACAAATATATGGTGGAAAGTGACTCTTATAGGGTGCAAAGTGACTCTAATATGGTGAAAAGTGACTTACATGGTTAATTAGAACCAAAATGTGGAACAATATTGACTTGTGTGAAAGTGGAACTAAGAGGTGGTAAAAGGATGTCAAATTGGATGTATATGATGTTAACATGTTAATTGTACAAATATATAGTGGAAAGTGACTCTTTTAGGGTGCAAAGTGACTCTAATATGGTGAAAAGTGACTCTTTTGGGGTGCAAAGTGACTCTAATATGGTGAAAAGTGACTTACATGATTAATTAGAACCAAAATGTGGAACAAAATTGACTTGTGTGAAAGTGGAACTAAGAGGTGGTAAAAGGATGTCAAATTGCATGTATATGATGTTAACATGTTAATTGTACAAATATATAGTGGAAAGTGACTCTTTTAGGGTGCAAAGTGACTCTAATATGATGAAAAGTGAATTACATGGTTGATTAGAACCAAAATGTGAAACACAATTGACTTGTATTAAAGTGGAACTAAGAGGTGATAAAACGATGTCAAATTGAATGGATATGATGTTAACATGTTAATTGTACAAATATATGGTGGAATGTGACTCTTATAGGGTGCAAAGTGACTCTAATATGGTGAAAAGTGACTTACATGGTTAATTAGAACCAAAATGTGGAACAAAATTGACTTGTGTGAACGTGGAACTAAGAGGTGGTAAAAGGATGTCAAATTGGATGTATATGATGTTAACATGTTAATTGTACAAATATATAGTGGAAAGTGACTCTTTTAGGTTGCAAAGTGACTCTAATATGGTGAAAAGTGACTTACATGGTTGATTAGAGCCAAAATGTGAAACAAAATTGACTTGTATGAAAGTGGAACTAAGAGGTGATAAAAGAATGTCAAATTGGATGTATATGATGTTAACATGTTAATTGTACAAATATATGGTGGAAAGTGACTCTTATAGGGTGCAAAGTGACTAATATTGTAAAAAGTGAATTACATGGTTGATTAGAGCCAAAATGTGAAACACAATTGACTTGTATTAAAGTGGAACTAAGAGGTGATAAAACGATGTCAAATTGAATGGATATGATGTTAACATGTTAATTGTACAAATATATGGTGGAAAGTGACTCTTATAGGGTGCAAAGTGGTTCTAATATGGTGAAAAGTGACTCTTTTGGGGTCCAAAGTGACTCTAATATGGTGAAAAGTGACTTACATGGTTAATTAGAACCAAAATGTGGAACAAAATTGACTTGTGTGAAAGTGGAACTAAGAGGTGGTAAAAGGATGTCAAAATATGATGTTAACATGTTAATTGTACAAATATATAGTGGAAAGTGACTCTTTTAGGGTGCAAAGTGACTCTAATATGGTGAAAAGTGAATTACATGGTTGATTAGAACCAAAATGTGAAACACAATTGACTTGTAGTAAAGTGGAACTAAGAGGTGATAAAACGATGTCAAATAGAATGGATATGATGTTAACATGTTAATTATACAAATATATGGTGGAATGTGACTCTTATAGGGTGCAAAGTGACTCTAATATGGTGTAAAGTGACTTACATGGTTGATTAGAACCAAAATGTGGAACAAAATTGACTTGTGTGAAAGTGGAACTAAGAGGTGGTAAAAGGATGTCAAATTGGATGTATATGATGTTAACATGTTAATTATACAAATATATAGTGGAAAGTGACTCTTTTAGGTTGCAAAGTGACTCTAATATGGTGAAAACTGACTTACATGGTTGATTAGAGCCAAAATGTGAAACAAAATTGACTTGTATGAAAGTGGAACTAAGAGGTGATAAAAGAATGTCAAATTGGATGTATGTGATGTTAACATGTTAATTGTACAAATATATGGTGGAAAGTGACTCTTATAGGGTGCAAAGTGACTAATATTGTAAAAAGTGAATTACATGGTTGATTAGAGCCAAAATGTGAAACACAATTGACTTGTATTAAAGTGGGACTAAGAGGTGATAAAACGATGTCAAATTGAATGGATATGATGTTAACATTTTAATTGTACAAATATATGGTGGAAAGTGACTCTTATAGGGTGCAAAGTGACTCTAATATGGTGAAAAGTGACTCTTTTGGGGTGGAAAGTGACTCTAATATGGTGAAAAGTGACTTACATGGTTAATTAGAACCAAAATGTGGAACAAAATTGACTTGTGTGAAAGTGGAACTAAGAGGTGGTAAAAGGATGTCAAATTGGATGTATATGATGTTAACATGTTAATTGTACAAATATATAGTGGAAAGTGACTCTTTTAGGGTACAAAGGGACTCTAATATGGTGAAAAGTGAATTACATGGTTGATTAGAGCCAAAATGTGAAACAAAATTGACTTGTATGAAAGTGGAACTAAGAGGTGATAAAATGATGTCAAATTGAATGGATATGATGTTAACATGTTAATTGTACAAATATATGGTGGAAAGTGACTCTTATAGGGTGCAAAGTGACTCTAATATGGTGAAAAGTGACTTACATGGTTAATTAGAACCAAAATGTGGAACAATATTGACTTGTGTGAAAGTAGAACTAAGAGGTGGTAAAAGGATGTCAAATTGGATGTATATGATGTTAACATGTTAATTGCATAAATATATAGTGGAAAGTGACTCTTTTAGGGTGCAAAGTGACTCTAATATGGTGAAAAGTGACTCTTTTGGGGTGCAAAGTGACTCTAATATGGTGAAAAGTGACTTACATGGTTAATTAGAACCAAAATGTGGAACAAAATTGACTTGTGTGAAAATGGAACTAAGAGGTGATAAAACGATGTCAAATTGAATGGATATGATGTTAACATGTTAATTGTACAAATATATGGTGGAAAGTGACTCTTATAGGGTGTAAAGTGACTCTAATATTGTGAAAAGTGACTCTTTTGGGGTGCAAAGTGACTCTAATATGGTGAAAAGTGAATTACATGATTGATTAGAGCCAAAATGTGAAACAAAATTAATTTGTATGAAAGTGGAACTAAGAGGTAGTAAAAGGATGTGAAATTGGATGTATATGATATTAACATGTTAATTGTACAAATATATGGTGGAAAGTGACTCTTATAGGGTGCAAAGTGACTCTAATATTGTGAAAAGTGACTCTTTTGGGGTGCAAAGTGACTCTAATATTGTGAAAAGTGACTTACATGGTTAATTAGAACCAAAATGTGGAACAAAATTGACTTGTGTGAAAGTGGAACTTAGAGGTGGTAAAAGGATGTTAAATTGAATGTATATGATGTTAACATGTTAATTTTACAAATATATGGTGGAAAGTGACTCTTATAGGGTGCAAAATGACTCTGATATGGTGAAAAGTGACTTACATGGTTGATTAGAGCCAAAATGTGAAACAAAATTGACTTGTATGAAAGTGGAACTAAGAGGTGATAAAACGATGTCAAATTGAATATATATGATGTTAACATGTTAATTGTAAAAATATATGGTGGAAAGTGACTCTTATAAGGTGCAAAGTGACTCTAATATGGTGAAAAGTGACTTACATGGTTAATTAGAACCAAAATGTGGAACAAAATTGACTTGTGTGAAAGTAGAACTAAGAGGTGGTAAAAGGATGTCAAATTGCATGTATATGATGTTAACATGTTAATTGTACAAATATATAGTGGAAAGTGACTCTTTTAGGGTGCAAAGGGACTCTAATATGGTGAAAAGTGAATTACATGGTTGATTAGAGCCAAAATGTGAAACAAAATTGACTTGTATGAAAGTCGAACTAAGAGGTGATAAAACGATGTCAAATTGAATGGATATGATGTTAACATGTTAATTGTACAAATATATGGTGGAAAGTGACTCTTATAGAGTGCAAAGTGACTCTAATATGGTGAAAAGTGACTTACATGGTTAATTAGAACCAAAATGTGGAACAATATTGACTTGTGTGAAAGTGGAACTAAGAGGTGGTAAAAGGATGTCAAATTGGATGTATATAATGTTAACATGTTAATTGTACAAATATATGGTGGAAAGTGACTCTTATAGGGTGCAAAGTGACTAATATTGTAAAAAGTGAATTACATGGTTGATTAGAGCCAAAATGTGAAACACAATTGACTTGTATTAAAGTGGAACTAAGAGGTGATAAAACGATGTCAAATTGAATGGATATGATGTTAACATGTTAATTGTACAAATATATGGTGGAAAGTGACTCTTATAGGGTGCAAAGTGACTCTAATATGGTGAAAAGTGACTCTTTTGGGGTGCAAAGTGACTCTAATATGGTGAAAAGTGACTTACATGGTTAATTAGAACCAAAATGTGGAACAAAATTGACTTGTGTGAAAGTGGAACTAAGAGGTGGTAAAAGGATGTCAAATTGGATGTATATGATGTTAACATGTTAATTGTACAAATATATGGTGGAAAGTGACTCTTATAGGGTGCAAAGTGACTCTAATATTGTGAAAAGTGACTCTTTTGGGCTGCAAAGTGACTCTAATATGGTGAAAAGTCAATTACATGATTGATTAGAGCCAAAATGTGAAACAAAATTGACTTGTATGAAAGTGGAACTAAGAGGTAGTAAAAGGATGTGAAATTGGATGTATATGATATTAACATGTTAATTGTACAAATATATGGTGGAAAGTGACTCTTATAGGGTGCAAAGTGACTCTAATATTGTGAAAAGTGACTCTTTTGGGGTGCAAAATGACTCTAATATTGTGAAAAGTGACTTACATGGTTAATTAGAACCAAAATGTGGAACAAAATTGACTTGTGTGAAAGTGGAACTTAGAGGTGGTAAAAGGATGTCAAATTGAATGTATATGATGTTAACATGTTAATTTTACAAATATATGGTGGAAAGTGACTCTTATAGGGTGCAAAATGACTCTAATATGGTGAAAAGTGACTTACATGGTTGATTAGAGCCAAAATGTGAAACAAAATTGACTTGTATGAAAGTGGAACTAAGAGGTGATAAAACGATGTCAAATTGAATATATATGATGTTAACATGTTAATTGTAAAAATATATGGTGGAAAGTGACTCTTATAAGGTGCAAAGTGACTCTAATATGGTGAAAAGTGACTTACATGGTTAATTAGAACCAAAATGTGGAACAAAATTGACTTGTGTGAAAGTAGAACTAAGAGGTGGTAAAAGGATGTCAAATTGCATGTATATGATGTTAACATGTTAATTGTACAAATATATAGTGGAAAGTGACTCTTTTAGGGTGCAAAGGGACTCTAATATGGTGAAAAGTGAATTACATGGTTGATTAGAGCCAAAATGTGAAACAAAATTGACTTGTATGAAAGTCGAACTAAGAGGTGATAAAACGATGTCAAATTGAATGGATATGATGTTAACATGTTAATTGTACAAATATATGGTGGAAAGTGACTCTTATAGGGTGCAAAGTGACTCTAATATGGTGAAAAGTGACTTACATGGTTAATTAGAACCAAAATGTGGAACAATATTGACTTGTGTGAAAGTGGAACTAAGAGGTGGTAAAAGGATGTCAAATTGGATGTATATGATGTTAACATGTTAATTGTACAAATATATGGTGGAAAGTGACTCTTATAGGGTGCAAAGTGACTCTAATATTGTAAAAAGTCACTCTTTTGGGGTGCAAAGTGACTCTAATATGGTGAAAAGTGAATTACATGATTGATTAGAGCCAAAATGTGAAACAAAATTGACTTGTATGAAAGTGGAACTAAGAGGTAGTAAAAGGATGTGAAATTGGATGTATATGATATTAACATGTTAATTGTACAAATATATGGTGGAAAGTGACTCTTATAGGGTGCAAAGTGACTCTAATATTGTGAAAAGTGACTCTTTTGGGGTGCAAAGTGACTCTAATATTGTGAAAAGTGACTTACATGGTTAATTAGAACCAAAATGTGGAACAAAATTGACTTGTGTGAAAGTGGAACTTAGAGGTGGTAAAAGGATGTCAAATTGAATGTATATGATGTTAACATGTTAATTTTACAAATATATGGTGGAAAGTGACTCTTATAGGGTGCAAAATGACTCTAATATGGTCAAAAGTGACTTACATGGTTGATTAGAGCCAAAATGTGAAACAAAATTGACTTGTATGAAAGTGGAACTAAGAGGTGATAAAATGATGTCAAATTGAATATATATGATGTTAACATGTTAATTGTAAAAATATATGGTGGAAAGTGACTCTTATAAGGTGCAAAGTGACTCTAATATGGTGAAAAGTGACTTACATGGTTAATTAGAACCAAAATGTGGAACAAAATTGACTTGTGTGAAAGTAGAACTAAGAGGTGGTAAAAGGATGTCAAATTGCATGTATATGATGTTAACATGTTAATTGTACAAATATATAGTGGAAAGTGACTCTTTTAGGGTGCAAAGGGACTCTAATATGGTAAAAAGTGAATTACATGGTTAATTAGAGCCAAAATGTGAAACAAAATTGACTTGTATGAAAGTCGAACTAAGAGGTGATAAAACGATGTCAAATTGAATGGATATGATGTTAACATGTTAATTGTACAAATATATGGTGGAAAGTGACTCTTATAGGGTGCAAAGTGACTCTAATATGGTGAAAAGTGACTTACATGGTTAATTAGAACCAAAATGTGGAACAATATTGACTTGTGTGAAAGTGGAACTAAGAGGTGGTAAAAGGATGTCAAATTGGATGTATATGATGTTAACATGTTAATTGTACAAATATATGGTGGAAAGTGACTCTTATAGGGTGCAAAGTGACTAATATTGTAAAAAGTGAATTACATGGTTGATTAGAGCCAAAATGTGAAACACAATTGACTTGTATTAAAGTGGAACTAAGAGGTGATAAAACGATGTCAAATTGAATGGATATGATGTTAACATGTTAATTGTACAAATATATGGTGGAAAGTGACTCTTATAGGGTGCAAAGTGACTCCAATATGGTGAAAAGTGACTCTTTTGGGGTGCAAAGTGACTCTAATATGGTGAAAAGTGACTTACATGGTTAATTAGAACCAAAATATGGAACAAAATTGACTTGTGTGAAAGTGGAACTAAGAGGTGTGTTATTTCTAGAGAACTAACAATGAGATTTACAGAAGGGGGGGTTGAATGTAAATCTCAAAACTTTTTCAAGTTTTGAGCAGTTTATAAAGACTGTGTGTTCAAGATGAACAAGTGTGTGAATTGCTTTAAGCTGATACAGACAGATATATATTCAAACACAAATGTAAAGAACACAATAAACCTTTAAAAACTTTTCTGGTGGATTTGTTGTTCCACCAGAGATGGTATTTCAGAAATTCTGTGATCTAAGAATTTGATCACAGCTGCATCCTAGTACAAACTAGATAATTTTTCTCTCAAGATTTTTCTAAACAGCTCTGGAAAAAATTCTCATCTAATTACTAGCTACTACTTGGTTTATATATTACCAAGTTTACAAGTGAAGACAAGGATATATAAAATAATAAAGTAAGATCTCCACTTGTTTCTTCTCTAGTTCACTCCAGTACTTTGTTGACTTAATGTCTCTTTATACTAGAGTAGAACGGCTGCTTTTTCTGATGTTCCTGAAATTAGGCTGCCACATTTCAGTTATCTCTGTTCACCCACGTGCCTCTGTTTGTAGGTACAACTACCACTTATCAACGGTTAATCAACAGAACATCCGTTGAAGCTTTCATCCGTTGATGCACTCATCCGTTGAAGGATGTTATCTGTTGAAGCTTTAGAGACATCCGTTGAAGCTTTGCTTCTCATCCGTTGAAGGTCTTTAAGTCATCCGTTGATACCACTTCATTTATACAAAATTACAAGGCATGAAATATTTACAATTGGCCTTCCTATCTGCATATCTTCTAGTAGTCAACATGACTCATAGTTTCTCTCAACTTCTAAGAATTACATCTTAAATACAGAGACTGAAATATGCTACAACACTAGACTTATTTCTAAGTAAAGCTACACCATCAACGGATAGCCAAAGTGGTCTTATCCGTTGAGGCTACAGACACTGAATTTCTACTTAAGTGTTTTGTTAAACATATCATCAAACTAATGCACATATATTCCTAACAATCTCCCCCTATTTATGTCTATAAGAATTGTAGGCATAAATTCAGGGTTAACTTGATGATAACAAAATACTTAACAGATATATGAATTGAAACTAAGTAGAAATTTGAAAATGCTGCAAAAATGTATGTACTAGGAGGAAATTGAAGATTTACAGTATTTCCAAGGATACTCCTTTAGCCTGAGCAAATCATCTTTTTCTTCTTTGTTCCCTGGTTTTCTTTCCTAGCCCTTTGTTATTTTCCTCAATTTGGAGTTGGAGTTGTCTGAAGAATTCAGCTTCATCTTCAACACTGATATCCAACTTAGATTGCATTTCCTTGAGAGTTTCATTGCTGGCAATCTTGAGTTGGTCTTCAAGTCTGAAAAATCTTCTGACTCCTTTATCATCTCTAAATTCCATCAACCAATGAGGTGATTTGTGAATTGTAATTCCCCTTTCTTGAATGAGTAAAGTCCTGGGTAAAGCATTGGGCTCCCTCCAAGTTTTCCTTATATTGGCAATCTTGTTGAGAATTTCAGTCTTGGCAGTTCTGGTAAAGCCAGAATCCTTTTGTATAGCTGAAAAGACTCTAATCAAGGTAGAGTAGCCTTCATTCAGAATCCTGTGGAGAGGCCATGTTCTTTCCCCAGCTCCTTTGTATCTGAACACTAATCTCTCTGGTAGCTGTCTGTAAGCAGCTATTCCTCTTACATCCTCCAGCTCATCCAGATAGAGTTCAATGTCTGAAATTTCTTTTATGTCACAGATGTGAACATAATCATCTTTAGAAATGGATGGCTTAGGCTTAGGCTTTTGTTTTTGAGTGAATTTCTTAGAGGTTATGGGAGGTGTAGATTTGGGTTTTCTTTTCTGTTTCTTTGGTAGTGGAAGAGTGGTTAGAAAGGTAGGCAATTTGATGGTGTCCCAATCAATAGGTTCCTCTTTTGGAATGATTGGTTCACCATGGATGTTTATAGTGGGATTAGCAACAAGAGGTTCAGGTATGGAAGGTAGTGGTTTAGATATAGATTTGGTTACTTCAGTATTATCTTCACTCCTTCTATGTGCCTTGGCCTTTCTTCTGTTTCCCTTCTGCCATTCCTCTCTTTCTTCCATACTCTCACCAAATATACTCCCAAAAACCTCATCTAGGTTTGCACTCTTGTCTTCACCCCTGACTTCAATTCCTTTCTCTTCTTCAACTTGACTTGACTTTAGCTGTTGTTCAAGCTTTGCTTGTGCTCTTTTGTCAGCCTTTAGTTGCTTGTCTTCTTCCTTCTTGGCTATTGAGAATTTGGGATGTCCTTGCATCACACATATGCTCTTTCCCTCTCTAGAGATAATAGCCCTATTTCTCCTTACAGCCTCATCCATGGTCTCTTTGAGATAAGCAATACTCCTACCTAAAAGCTTGTTCTCATCAGCTTTTGGAGGAGGAAAGTCCACTTCTTTTAAAGGATTCTTTGTAGAGTCCTTATTGGATCTTTTATTGGGCTTGAGAATTATAGCTTGTAGTTCTTTGGAAGAAGCTTCTCCATCCTTATGTCTCCCTACTGGCTTGAGCTCCATGTTGATTGGTTCAATCTTTGTGCTATATTTCACAGATGTTGATTTATCTTGTGTAGAGCCAAACAACAGTTGCAACCTTTCATCAATTCTCCTCCTTTGCTCTTTCACTTGAATTTCAGCTGCTGCTAGCTGAATCAAATCAATTCCATCAGGCTTTCCTTTGATTTGAATGATTGGAGAAGTAGTGATGGCAGGAACTAGCACTTTAGATATTTTGATTTTTGTAGATGGCTCTCCTTCCCCTTCCCTTTTACTCTCCCCCTTTTTGTTATCATCAAGGATAGGGGTCAAGCCTTGTGCTTTTGCCAGCTGCATTAGGAGACTGGTTTGAGATTGTTGGTTGTGAAGAATGGTGGCCACAGAATCTTCAATAACTTGAACTCTGTCTTCCAATTTGGCCAGCCTTTTCTCAGTAACTGATTCCTTTTTCAATCTCAAAACCAAGTCCTGCAATGTACCATAGGGCATGACTGAATCCAATTTTTCAGAACTGTAGGATTTCAAGTCAGCAATATCCTTCCTGAGATCATCCATACTCAGATTCTGCTTTACTTGCTGCAACTTCATGAGATGCAGTGAGTCCAGGTGAGCTTGAAGGATAGCCTTGATACTTGCATGTGAAGTGTTCTGAATGGCCTGTTAAATAGTGTTGATTTGTTTGACTAAGGAGACATTGAATTCCCCTGATCTATACTCCTTTGTCAAAGCCCATTCAGGTAGATTTGGAATTGAACTAGGGCCTTCATCTCCCCCTAAGTTCATGCTTCCATCAAAAGAAACAGAGTCATCATCATCAGAATTTACTACAAATTCCTCAGATGGCTCACCAGCTGTAGAAGGCATCTTGGTAATAGCAGCTTTATCCCTTTGAAGAGATTCTGTTGTGTGTACTAGATGTAGTGTCTTTTCTGCCTCCTCATTGCCCTGAGCAGCCAACATTTGATAGGCTGACACAGGATGAGTAAAAGTGTCAGCATCCAAGGAAATGTTATCAATTACAGCTTTGTAATGTTGCTGAAATTGTCTTTCCTTTTCAGCATCATCCACAATCATTGACTCAATAACAATGGCTGGTTCCACCCTTATATCTACTGTACCTGCCTTTCTCTCTTTTTCTCTATTTTCTTGCATCAGGGGCTCCCCCTGGCTCACACAACTCACTCCCTCACCTTCACCTACTAAGGTGGTACTCCTCTCACTTACTTTTGCCATGCTGGAAGAAATATCATGCATTTTTGAGCTCTCAATCTCTCCTTTTGCCTGGGAGCAACCCAGCCTCTCACTCAAATTTTCACACCCTTACCTCAATCCTAAGAGTGATTGCACAGTATTCATGTCTTCTACACTTGGAATTGATTCAATTATGTGTGGAGAGACTATCAACGGATGTGGAATATCCGTTGAAGGTGAAACTGATGTTATCAACGGATAACTGCTGTTAAGCTTATCCGTTGAAGAGCAACCACTTGTCAAAGGATGAGTGATATCCGTTGAAGAAGGAAAAGAAGTTGAAATTGAAAGTGATATAACTGTTGAATCTGTGTAGATTGATTTGAAATGTGGTGACACAGATCCTTCAATTATATCTGAAAGAATTTGCGGGTGATCCAACAAATCATCTAAGAGATGATGATCACCTGTATTTGAGTGGGGCTCCTCCCTGAGTTGTAAAGAGGGAGAATCAGGAATTGATGGGAATAACATATCCACATCCAGAGATGGTGATGAAGTGTTTGGTGATTGATGTGTGATTATTGTGAGAGAATGGGGCTGTGACTCCACATTTATTGGAGCCACATCAAACTGAGTTTGAGAAGGCATAGATACAGATGGATGTATCTGTGCAGTGTGTGCACCCTGTGTAGAAGATTGGGTTCTAGCCTTCTTTCTTCTAATAAAAGCTTTTGTTGGTGAGTGTTTGGCTTCAGTGTCCCTCCCTCGTTTGTTCTGTGTTCCTGGTTGGGAACTATTTTCAATAGTAACATCCTTTTGGGAGGATGCAACTAGGTATGTGCTAGATACCTTTTCAACCACCACAGCTTTTTGAGAAACTGTGGCTTGGCTAGCTTGGGAAGCACTTAACTCTCCTTCCTTATCCTGGGGGTTTCTTTGATGTTCACCCCTCCCCTCACCACTCACACCCTGTTCACTCCCCTCAGGGTTAATGGTTGGTGTTACAACTGTTGTCTTTTGAGAAACAACAGAGGTGGTTTCTTTGTCTTTGATTTTGAAAGTTTAGTTTTGGTGACCTTGGTAGAAATCTGTTGGGGCATTGTCACAGATTTCATGGCCACACTAGAAGATAAAGAAATAGAGGGGTTGGAAGAAGTAGGAGTTGTAGAAGCAATTACCTCACCTACCTGAGGTGCATTCATGATTGGTAAATATACCAATGGCACACTGCTGTTGAGATCCATTCTCAATAAATCTGCAAGAACTCTTTTCTCTTGTGCCCAGCACTTGAGTTTATTATTCTCATTGATTATGACCAAACCTTCAGCAACATGGTTAGCCAATAACATAAGAATCTAGCATAATAGATGTTATTAGGTCTATTAGCTTTGTTACCTAATCTAGTACCCAATTCTAGCATCACATAGTTGCTAAAGTTAAAATACCTATCAGAAACAAGCATATAGAGCATATTAACAAGAGATGAAGTTATGGCATCAAAATTACTAATTTTCCCAGAGAAAACCTTTATAAAGGCATCCCCAAGAAAAACTCATTCTTTCCTAAGGCCTTTTCTTCTAATACTCCCTAAACTAGCAGAGTTAAGAGAATAACCTATGGAATCTAACATACTGGATACATCATTATCGGTGTGTGGTGTCATGGCATTGTTCTCAGGTAATTTAAAACATGCTTGTAAAT